>NC_134406.1:1041504-1251374 GCF_038048845.1 Mixophyes fleayi | reverse complement strand
ATGATTACTGTACCCTACATACACCATTCTGAGCGTCTCAATGAGGAGACAGCTGGAGTCTGGGCACCGTGAAGGTGATGTCCAGGACAAGGTGTGAATATTCACATCCCCCAGCTCCTATTAATGACAGCGACATATGGTGACATATAGTTGTCTTTAGTGAGTGATTGACGCATTAAGTGCAGCCACTGAGGGAGGTGGAAACACTCCGACCAATGTGTGAAAACCTGCACGTGTCCATTTCAGCTGTTATTTGTTTATACCCCCCAGACCTGTCTTTAAGACTATCAGCTCGCATATGCACAACAGAACTGACAGATATTAAATGCAGTTTTCAAAACAGATTTCATTTATGCAAATAAATAAATCTATGTATAAAAACATGAATGTATTATAGAAAAAACGTTTTATCCAAAGAATTATCTCCAACCTGATATATTTGTGAAACCGGCTTCCCCATGCAAACATAAAGTGAGCTCCAGTGATTATGGGGCTTTTTATTAATAGGCAAAGGGGCCTATTTATTGTAGTTAATTTACATGTAAATCCCCTGAAAACAGCTGTTTTCACGGAATGGACGTAAATTTAAGTATTTCCCTAATCTATCAACACTGCATCGCAGCAGGTATCATAGACAAGATATCATAGATATCTGCTGCTTTGCATTTATTTCAAGATACCTAGAAGTCCCCATAGATGTCTATGGGGACTGCTATGTACCGCAATTCAACTACTTACAAACATACTTTTACACCTAAGGTATGTACGTCAGCTTAGGCTGGCGCACATTACCGTTTTTGATAGTTTTTGTCGTGAGATCACTGTTCAGGTCTGCTCCAAAGAGCAGAGCTTCACAGCGCATGTGTGGAGGGATCACATGATCCCTCCCTGTCACACACCGCTCTCTACAACTGTACAGTGCAGGGATGTTTGTTCATAGCCGAGGATTTCAGTTGGCGCATGTGCACTGGAGTGAGAAGAGGATCCCTGTGGGTCGCAATCTTCGGAAGCGAAGAGGCAGCGGTAAGTAAGTTTTGCACTCCACAATAACAGCAGTTTCTTGGCACTGCTGCTCCTGTGAAGGTATTTTTGATGCATATGAGAAATAGTTCAATCCTTATAAATGTGATAAGGATTGAAAACTGTTTTTCATGCTTTGCGGTCCTTGTTAAATATGCACCAAAGAGCCCTATTGCCCTATGGGTGTTGTCACCGGCGAGAGGGCTCATTATTGCCCCATATATGGAAAGGTGATGGCATTATTATCTCCAAAAACAGGTTGTCTGTCCCGCCATCCTCAGGGCCATCAAGAGGAGTCCTGGGGCCCAGCGTGGGCACCATTTGGGGTCTAATCCTGCAGTGTAATCCAGCGCACTCCATGCCCCTTGGAGGGTGTGACCACCAACAGGAAGCTATAGGTCTGCGCAGTTATTTAAACTGTTGATATTATGACCATGTAGACATGATGGGCCTGATTCATAAAGGCACACATACTGAGCGCAAACTGTGTTTGTTTTAAAACACACAGAATATGGGCATACGCACGTCCGAATTCAACAAGGAGCGGACCAGGAGGAGTTGCTCCAGATGTTATAGCATACGATACTGTTATCACTACTGATCAGGACTTAGACTAGCCCTGTAGCTGGAGCCAGAGATATGGCAGAAAAACAAGTAATTTTCAGATACCCAAATCTTAAATCGGACGCTGCTGCGTGCGCTCACGTTTGGCACCCCTACTATACACCGACTGCGAGCCCCTTCCCTGCCCCATTCTCTCCCCGAAAAATAGTAGGCTGTACTAAGTGTTCTTTGCGTACAAAGATGAATTGAACGTTGCTGCGTTTAGATGCGCATGGTCTATTGCATATGTGCTTGGTTACATAATACTTACAAAAGGTGGCAGAATATCTGATGTAAATGTGGGTGAGATGAAGCTAGGATCCAGCGACCATCAAGCAGTATGGTTTAGGTTCATAACTCGGCGTCCGGGAGCTGCGTGGGGGAGGTGGCCGTTTCGGGGGCGGGGCTATGCAGATCACGCTATTTTGGCCCCATCCCGTGGCGTAATGACACGACCGCGTCATTTTACAGCGGGGCCGCGATTCCATGAGAATCGCAGCATTTTTTTTCTAATTCTGCCCACTTCACTAGGAAGTGGGCAGATGCGGGAGGCTGCCATACGCTCCCGGGAGTCTGGGAGACCAAACCGGAATGTTGGCAAGTATGCTAAAGACGGAGAGCGAGAGTCTTGTGGAGGGAGACAAAGTAATACCAGATCATCTTATTTATTTTTGCTCAGTGTTCACTACAGAAAGAGCGGGGAAACTTCCTTTGAACCTACTTCCCCCCAGTGTCAGTGCATGTTCTCGTGTTCCAATATTTCTTCCTTTGTAGAATGTTTCCCTCTTGCACCTTGTTCTAACCCTGGATATATTTAAAAGGTTCTATCATGTTCCCTTCTCTGCTCTGAACTATACATATTAAGATGTTTTAGTCTTTCCGGGTAAGCTTTGTGCTGTAGGCCATGCACCATTTTAGTTGCCCTTCTTTGTACAGTCTGTAATGTATTTATATCCTTCTGGAGATATTACCACCAGAACTGAACACAGTATTCTAGATGAGGCCGTACAATGACCTACACAGTGGTATTATTACTTCTTTCTGCTACTGATTCCTCTCCCTATACAACCAAGCATCTGACTTCCCTTCCTCATTGCTTTGTTACATTACTTACCTGCCTGTAAGTCTGAAATAGTGACTCCTAGATCCCTTTCCATTATAACGCCATTAATACTATATTTATCCTTTGCGTTTTTGAGACCTATGAGCATGATTTTGCATTTTTTGACATTAAACTGTAGTTGCCGCTCTCCTGACCATTCCTCTAGTCTACCTAGATCATGTTATTTGTTTTACCCCTCCTGGTGTGTCTACCCTGTTACATATCTTTGTGTCATCTGCAGTAAGACATACTTTTCCTTCAATACCATTTGCAATGTCTCCAGTAAAGATATTAAAAAGCAAAGTACAGATTCTTGAGGTACTCCACTGGTAACCTTTCCGCCAACTCTCCCGGAATGTCCGGGAGACTCCCGCATTTTGCGAGAGTCTCCCGGACTCCCGGGCGAGTGTGGAAATCTCCCGAATTCTGCCCACTTCACTAGGAAGTGCCCCCTTCCTAGTGAAGTGGGCAGAATTAGATGCTAAACGCCGCGATTCCCAATGAATCGCAGCATTTGGCCCCGTCCCCAGCTGTCAAATGACGCGTTTGCCGACTTTCTTCAGCTCTCTTCCGGGAGCCAGCCAGTGCAGGTGGGCGTGAGGGGGGCGGGGCAGCCAAAATCGCGTCATTTTGGCTGCCCCGCCCCCCTCACGCCCACCTGCACTGGCTGGCTCCCGGAAGAGAGCTGAAGAAAGTCGATAAGTGTGCCTTTCCCTCCTGTGAATGTACTCCATGTACTATGTAACTCTCTGGTTTCTATCCTGTATAACCCCAGCACGAGACACAGAGACGAGTATGTCATACTTGCCTACTTCCAGTAGGTGACGTCCGGGAGAGGGGCGTGGCTGGATGACGGGAGGGGGTGGGGTGCTTTGAATCGCGTCATTTTGACCCCGCCTCGAGTAAAATGCCGATTTTTCGCAGGGGCGGGGCCAAAATTACGCGATTCCCGGTGAATCGCTTCATTTTAGCAAGTTAATTTCGGGATGCGGGAGAAATGCCAGCTCTCCTGGGAGTCCAAGTATCCATACTTGCCAAGTCTCCCGGACTTTCCGGGAGACTTGGCAAGTATGGAGTATGTATTACCCCAGGAATAAATCAACAGAGTGGAATGAATCACTGTGCTTATCCTCCAATGTACAAATAGTAATGATGAATAAATGCAGCATTTACTCCAAGTACAGAGACACAGAATGGGAGGTTTATGTAGCACAGCTTAGTAGACCTGGTACTTTATCTGCGATTCTGCATAGAACACTGCACCCCCCATGTGACAGATCTCTGTACATAACTATGTATCATTGTATCTGATCTCACCTTGTTCCTGTCAGAGAATCGTATATAGATTATAACAAGTACTGAGAATCAGATACAGTATCCAAACATAGAGAAGTGGTACTGTGCAGCTGTCTATACATACAGGGTAAGAACAGATACTGAGAATTACACCCATCATACAGAACTAGAGAAGTGGTCCTAAGCAGTTGTATATACATACAGGGTAAGAACAGATACTGAGAACTACACCCAGCATACAGAACTAGAGAAGTGGCCCTAAGCAGTTGTCTATACATACAGGGTAAGAACGGATACTGAGAACTACACCCAGCATACAGAACTAGAGAAGTGGTCCTAAGCAGTTGTATATACATACAGGGTAAGAACGGATACTGAGAATTACAACCATCATACAGAACTAGAGAAGTGGTACTATGCAGTTATATATACATACAGGGTAAGAACAGATACTGAGAATTACACCCAGCATACAGAACTAGAGAAGTGGTACTAAGCAGTTGTATATACATACAGGGTAAGAACGGATACTGAGAATTACACCCAGCATACAGAACTAGAGAAGTGGTACTATGCAGTTATATATACATACATGGTAAGAACAGATACTGAGAATTACATTGTTATGGAAACATCTTTACCAGCCCTGGAAGTCAGTGTCAGTTGTGTTCTCAGTGTGTAAATGTCGCCCACATGGTAACGATTCAGGAAATGCTATTTGTAGGCGGTTTATAAGGCTCAGCGGGGCTCATTCAGACGGGGGCTATGTGTTAATTGTCCATCTGTCCCAGTAAATCTTTATGGTAAAATTATCTCCCAATTATAAGTCACTGAAATAAAGACATCACCACAAAACATGGCAGCAACATATGTAAGCGTCACTTCCATAAGACATAAACTATTACACGTGGCGTCCAGTTATTGATCCTCCATTGTGTCTGTCCACAACCATGTTATGAGAGCGCCACACAGGGTAACCCATCCACCGAATCCCTCAACACGGTGTAACCCATCCATCAAATCCCACAACACGGTATAACCCATCCATCAAATCCCACAACACGGTGTAACCCATCCACCGAATCCCTCAATACAATGTAACCCATCCACCGAATCCCTCAACACGGGGTAATCCATCCACCGAATCCCTCAACACGGTGTAACCCATCCATCAAATCCCACAACACGGTGTAACCCATCCATCAAATCCCACAACACGGTGTAACCCATCCATCAAATCCCACAACACGGTGTAACCCATCCACCGAATCCCTCAACACGGTGTAACCCATCCACCGAATCCCTCAACACGGGGTAATCCATCCACCGAATCCCTCAACACGGTGTAACCCATCCATCAAATCCCACAACACGGTGTAACCCATCCACCGAATCCCTCAACACGGTGTAACCCATCCACCGAATCCCTCAACACGGGGTAATCCATCCACCGAATCCCTCAACACGGTGTAACCCATCCATCAAATCCCTCAACACGGTGTAACCCATCCATCAAATCCCACAACACGGTGTAACCCATCCACCGAATCCCTCAACAAGGTATAACCCATCCACCGAATCAGTCAACACGGGGTAACCCATCCACCGAATCCGTCAACACGGGGTAACCCATCCACCGAATACCTCAACACGGTGTAACCCATCCATCAAATCCCACAACACGGTGTAACCCATCCATCAAATCCCACAACACGGTGTAACCCATCCACCGAATCCCTCAACACGGGGTAACCCATGCACCGAATCTGGCAACACGGGGTAACCCATCCACCGAATCCCTCAACACTCGCAGCTCCTACAGAACTATAATTCCCAAAATCTTCTTTATAAGGGCACATTTTATTGAACTTCTTTTTATAACTAAAATAAGAGAAAATAGGTTGGATCCTCCATCCAACTTTTCTTCTCTTATTGGAGGCAGAGAACAAGACTTAGAGAATATCGCCCCACATGAAGGGGCAGCAGGGGCAGGAGTGGTGGTAGGTGCCAGTGGTTATTTCCTGCTGTGACACAATAAACAACTCACTGCAGTCACCTGAGTAAGCACAGCCAGGAGGGGGTGAGACAAATGCTGCTTATCACAGATCTCCCATCAGCACAGAGACATCCGGGTCCTGGGTGACACTGATCTGGGGGTTCTACGTGACACTTATCTGGGGGTCCTGGGTGACACTGATCTGGGGGTCCTGGGTGACACCGATCTGGGGGTCCTGGGTGACACCGATCTGGGGTTCTACGTGACACTGATCTGGGGGTTCTACGTGACACTTATCTGGGGGTCCTGGGTGACACTGATCTGGGGGTCCTGGGTGACACCGATCTGGGGGTCCTGGGTGACACCGATCTGGGGTTCTACGTGACACTGATCTGGGGGGTCCTGGCTGACACTGATCTGGGGGGTCCTGGGTGACACTGATCTGGGGGTCCTGGGTGACACTGATCTGGGGGGTCCTGGCTGACACTGATCTGGGGGTTCTACGTGACACTGATCTGGGGGGTCCTGGGTGACACTGATCTGGGGGTCCTGGGTGACACTGATCTGGGGGGTCCTGGGTGACACTGATCTGGGGGGTCCTGGCTGACACTGATCTGGGGGTTCTACGTGACACTGATCTGGGGGGTCCTGGGTGACACTGATCTGGGGGTCCTGGGTGACACTGATCTGGGGGTCCTGGGTGACACTGATCTGGGGGGTCCTGGGTGACACTGATCTGGGGGGTCCTGGGTGACACTGATCTGGGGGGTCCTGGGTGACACTGATCTGGGGGTTCTACGTGACACTGATCTGGGGGGTCCTGGGTGACACTGATCTGGGGGGTCCTGGGTGACACTGATCTGGGGGTTCTACGTGACACTGATCTGGGGGTCCTGGGTGACACTGATCTGGGGGTCCTGGGTGACACCGATCTGGGGGGTCCTTGGTGACACTGATCTGGGGGTCTTGAGTGACACTGATCTGGGGGGTCCTGGGTGACACTGATCTGGGGGTCCTGGGTGACACTGATCTGGGGGTCCTTGGTGACACTGATCTGGGGGTCCTGGGTGACACTGATCTGGGGGGTCCTGGGTGACACTGATCTGGGGGGTCCTGGCTGACACTGATCTGGGGGTTCTACGTGACACTGATCTGGGGGTCCTGGGTGACACTGATCTGGGGGTCCTGGGTGACACTGATCTGGGGGTCCTGGGTGACACTGATCTGGGGGGTCCTGGGTGACACTGATCTGGGGGGTCCTGGGTGACACTGATCTGGGGGTTCTACGTGACACTGATCTGGGGGTCCTGGGTGACACTGATCTGGGGGTCCTGGGTGACACTGATCTGGGGGTCCTGGGTGACACCGATCTGGGGGGTCCTTGGTGACACCGATCTGGGGGGTCCTGGGTGACACTGATCTGGGGGTCCTGGGTGACACTGATCTGGGGGGTCCTTGGTGACACTGATCTGGGGTTCTACGTGACACTGATCTGGGGGGTCCTGGGTGACACTGATCTGGGGGTCCTGGGTGACACTGATCTGGGGGGTACTTGGTGACACTGATCTGGGGGTCCTGGGTGACACCGATCTGGGGGGTCCTTGGTGACACTGATCTGGGGGTCTTGAGTGACACCGATCTGGGGGGTCCTGGGTGACACTGATCTGGGGGTTCTACGCACCACTGATCTGGGGGGTCCTGGGTGACACTGATCTGGGGGTCCTGGGTGACACTGATCTGGGGGGTCCTGGGTGACACTGATCTGGGGGGTCCTTGGTGACACTGATCTGGGGGTCCTGGGTGACACCGATCTGGGGGGTCCTTGGTGACACTGATCTGGGGGGTCCTGGGTGACACTGATCTGGGGGGTCCTGGGTGACACTGATCTGGGGGTCCTGGGTGACACTGATCTGGGGGTCCTGGGTGACACTGATCTGGGGGTCCTGGGTGACACCGATCTGGGGGGTCCTTGGTGACACCGATCTGGGGGGTCCTGGGTGACACTGATCTGGGGGTCCTGGGTGACACTGATCTGGGGGGTCCTTGGTGACACTGATCTGGGGTTCTACGTGACACTGATCTGGGGGGTCCTGGGTGACACTGATCTGGGGGTCCTGGGTGACACTGATCTGGGGGGTACTTGGTGACACTGATCTGGGGGTCCTGGGTGACACCGATCTGGGGGGTCCTTGGTGACACTGATCTGGGGGTCTTGAGTGACACCGATCTGGGGGGTCCTGGGTGACACTGATCTGGGGGTTCTACGCACCACTGATCTGGGGGGTCCTGGGTGACACTGATCTGGGGGTCCTGGGTGACACTGATCTGGGGGGTCCTGGGTGACACTGATCTGGGGGGTCCTTGGTGACACTGATCTGGGGGTCCTGGGTGACACCGATCTGGGGGGTCCTTGGTGACACTGATCTGGGGGGTCCTGGGTGACACTGATCTGGGGGGTCCTGGGTGACACTGATCTGGGGGTCCTGGGTGACACTGATCTGGGGGGTCCTTGGTGACACTGATCTGGGGTTCTACGTGACACTGATCTGGGGGGTCCTGGGTGACACTGATCTGGGGGTCCTGGGTGACACTGATCTGGGGGGTACTTGGTGACACTGATCTGGGGGTCCTGGGTGACACCGATCTGGGGGGTCCTTGGTGACACTGATCTGGGGGTCTTGAGTGACACCGATCTGGGGGGTCCTGGGTGACACTGATCTGGGGGTTCTACGCACCACTGATCTGGGGGGTCCTGGGTGACACTGATCTGGGGGGTCCTTGGTGACACTGATCTGGGGGTCCTGGGTGACACCGATCTGGGGGGTCCTTGGTGACACTGATCTGGGGGGTCCTGGGTGACACTGATCTGGGGGGTCCTGGGTGACACTGATCAGGGGGTTCTGGGTGACACTGATCTGGGGGTTCTACGTGACACTGATCTGGGGGTCCTGGGTGACACCGATCTGGGGGGTCCTGGGTGACACTGATCTGGGGGTCCTGGGTGACACTGATCTGGGGGTCCTGGGTGACACTGATCTGGGGGTTCTACGCACCACTGATCTGGGGGTCCTGGGTGACACTGAGTTGGGGGTCCAGGGTGACACTGATCTGGAGGGTCCTGGGTGACACTGATCTGGGGGGGTCTGCGTCACACTGATCTGGGGGTGTCTGCGTCACACTGAATGTGGTGACACCGATCTGGGGGTCCTGCGTGAGACTAATCTGGGGGTCTTGCATGACTGGTTTGGATTCCTCAGTTGTTTCGGATCCTCCTGAGGCCGCTCCCAGCTGACGCCTCGTACAGTTGATTCCAGTGACTAACGGGAGCTATTTATATTTCATTCCAAGTTTTCAGAGTCTGGCTCCCAGTTCCCCGCTGCCCCCTCCGCTCTCAGCTCTGTGAGTTTTACACCAGAGCCACAATGTGATATACTTCCCCAGATTTATTGTAGCCTTCAAAGATATATATACTGGAATAGACCCATGAAACACGTCCTACCAACTGTTGAGGAACTACAAGTACCAGCATGACCAGCTGAGAGCCACAGAAGGCCTGTGACCCAGAACCTCACCTTGTCAGTGGCTCATATGATTATTTTACTGACCTCAGCTAACAGCCTCAAATCTGCATTCATTTCACCCAATATATTATGTAAGGTAACCCTGTTCCTGAACAGAAATTGTTACAGCACTGCTCTGCTGATGTAAATAAAGTGCTGCCCTCCCCTACTTGTGCATGTGACACCCGGGGGCGTTATGTCACCTGTAAGTCAGGTAAGATGCAGCAAGGAGTGACCCTGTGACAGAGTTATCCCTTCAGCCCTCAGATCAGTGCAGTTACAGGCAGAGCACAGTAAACAGTCAATGAATGAAGTCAAGTTTGTACCTTTATATTTCTCCCGGACATCTTCATACGCCTGGATGTAGTCCTTCTCCTCTGCATCAGGGGGCAGATTAAAGCTGGCCATGGTTACTAGCACTCTCTGACCTTACCCTATACTTCTAGCTACCCCTCGTCCCTCTCCCCTCCTTATAGCTCACTTCTCCCCCGCAGCCCTCCTGGGACTCTCTCTATTTCCCCTGCAGCTCTCTTATAACTCTATATTCTGCCCTTAACCCCTCTATAATCTCTCTCCTCCCCCCTTTCTCTCTCCCTCTTACCCCTGTAGACTGTCCCTCGTTGCCCTTCTCCCCTACTCCTGTCTGCTTCTGTCTTCCCCTGCTCTCAGACACAGCTGTCTCCCAGGCCCTCACATACACATACCCATGCTCGGTCAGATCCCAAAAAGGCTGAGCCAAGCCCCACAGCAGGGTCACTTCTCAGCCCTACCTCTTAAAGTGACAGCAGCTGCAGACCTCACACTCTGGATGTCTGACACCTTTTGTGTCCTTTTCACCATTTGCCTTTTGTCATATCCTTGTGTTTGATTTCTATTTTTATTAATACTTGGAACACTTTCTGACCCAGCACAGCATCATCTGAAGCTACAAGAGCTAGCAATTTAATTTTAAAGATACAGTCACTTCAATTACACAAACTCAACTTATATCTGTACTGTCACCCACTGAAAAGTTTACGGACGTGCTTCCCCCCTCGCTGGACATCAGGGGGTGGGTAAGCGGAAGCAATCAAATGCCGCAAAAAAATTATTGTGATTGTCCCCCCACCGCCGTCGCTATTTTATAGTGGTGAATGGTATTTATTTGACAGTTCTGTGTGAAAAAACCAGCAGAGACCCAGGAAAAATGGCTGCATGTATCTGAGAAGATAGACAGATATGCGATAGATAGATAACATCCTAACCAAGTCCACTAAATTCATCATTTGGAGGATTCGATCACACTAAGCTCTGCCCACACTATACAGCACAGAATGTACTGACACCTTTCCCCCCAGAAGCTATTCTCTCATGTTGTCAATCATGCTGCCTTGATAAGTGAATGTGTGAGGTTGAAGTGTGTATGGGGAGCATAAACTGGTAGGACGGGATGTGAAAATACCTTTCATTCATCACTGCTACTGATTGTGACCTGATTCTGTCACACACCAAGAAATAACCAGAAAGTGTCACTTCACACTCAGTAACCAGCTATGGCTGAACAACCAACTGTGACTATCCGGGAACCAGAGTCCCGTCCACCTCCAAACTTACTATCCCGTACCCACTTCCCTCCCTCCCTTTCTCCTGTGCTCTTTGGAGCTCCAGATCCATCCACAGTAAACTTCCCTCTATCCACGACCTGTTCATTTACAACTCTCTTAACCTTCTTACCATCACCGATACTTGGCTTTCCTTCACTCACACTGGTTACTCTGCTGCTCTCTCCCATGGGGGCCTCTCATTCACCCACTTTACCAAGCCCGGATGACCGTCCAGGAGGGTAACTTTCAAGTAATTTCCCCTGAGCTCTGCTTCTCATTTTCCTCCTTTGAAGTCCACTCTATCCGTCTCTTCTACCGCATCCACCTACGTGTCTCAGTCACACCTGGCGTTGCTGAACTTTTGTGGCACCATATAAATAAAGACTAATAATAATAATACACACCTCTAACCTTCCACACTCTGAAATTCCAGGACCCAGAGTCCCCTCCACCTCCAGACTGTGACTATCCAGGACCCACAGAGTCCCGGCCACCTCCAGACTGTGACTATCCAGGACCCACAGAGTCCCCTCCACCTCCAGACTGTGACTATCAGGGCCGGACTGGCCATCTGGCACTTCTGGCAAATGCCAGAAGGCCGATGGCTGGATGGGCCGGCCCGACTCCTCCCGTCTTCTTGGTGGAACCAGCCACCTCTGCTGCGCGCTCCTCAGCTCCCTCCCCCGTTATGTTGTGCACTGGTGCACTGTTACACTGGTGAGTTTCCTGTTTTTTTTTTGTTTGTTTTATTACTGAAGAGGGTGGGGGGGTGCCCGCGATTTTCACGGGGGTACCGCGATTTTCGGGGGGGGTGCTGCGATTTTCGCGGGGGTGCCGCGATTTACGGGGGGGGGACGACTCTCATGGGTGCCCTCATTCTCGCGCGGACGGGGGGTCAAGAGTGTGGAAGAGCCATGTGGTGCTGGGAAAGGGGGTGAGATAGCCAGGGGGTGCTGGGAGAGGGGTGAGAGAGCCAGGGGGAAGGGGGCAGTGGGAGAGGAGGTGAGAGAGCCAGGGTGGTAGGGGGTGCAGGAAGAGGAGTGAGAGAGCCGGGGGGTAAAGGGTATAGGAAGACGTGTGAGAGAGTCAGGGGAGTAGGTGGTACAGGAAGATGTGTGAGAGCCAGCGGAGAAAGGAGAGAGGGACAAAGGAGAAGATGGTACAGGGGCATATGTAAAAGAAAGTGTAAAGGGAGAGACATCTTAAGAATTTGAATGTCAGGGATGCAGCTATCATAAAACACAAGTAATAATGAAGAATGGAAATGCACAGAGGGGACAAGTGTTAAAAAAAATAAAAAATCAAGCCTTCATACTCCATTCACTTATATTTTCTATACCCCCACTCCTAAATTTCTGCTTGGACCACTGCCCTCTATTCCTGCTCCCGACTGCCTGTGTGAGCTGACAGCTGTTGATCCCTCCTTGCCCAGCACCCAGTAGGAGAACAGAACACAGGATGCCATAATCAGGTAAGTTTGTATATTTTCTCATGTGCAATGTGTTTTTAACCATCCTTTTTTGAACTGGGGACCTACAGCGTATCCAATAATGTTTAACACTATGTATTGCTCATTATTGCGCTGTAATGTTTTTTGCATATTTATCTGTACAGAGATTTTTAATTAAGAGGAAAAAACATTACTTGTCATAAATTTTATCTGTAATTGTGTCAATATATCTATTTTGTTTGCATTGTAAATGATGTATTAAGCTGCTCTTGGGACTCATACTCAGTATCTGATATGCTGTACCAATTTTTATTTGTGAATGAGTTTTTGTCTGAGCTTTACTAATGATTTGGGGGCACTACTATGGCATAATGTTATTTGGGGTCACTATTGTGGCATAATATGTTTTGGGGGCACTACTATGCCATAATATGATTTGTGGGCACTTCTGCATGACCAAATATGAATTGAGGGTAATACTATGTGGCATAATATGACCTTGGGGCACTATGATGTGGCATAATATGAACTGGGCACACTACGGTGTGGCATCATATGAACTTCGGCCAAAGGCAAGTCTTTCATTGTTGAATATGATGGGAGCCCAAAGAAGTTGCTGTATCGGGGCCCAAAATTTCTCTTGTCAGCCCTGCCTGTGAGTCAAGGGGGTAGACGTCTCCAGGTAAATAATCTAAATGTTTCCTATCTAATCAAACTGATGGATCACATCCAATTATTTCTCACCCACCTCCTCTATCCCCCTTAATTTATATACTGTGTTATTTAAAATGAATAGAAAAGACGCATATCCAATTACTGTAGTAAAACAAAAATATTTTTCTCTGACATTTTGCTGTAGATGGAAATACTTTTAATGCGGCCGTGTGCGTTCAACTGATCATTCAATAGTTATATTTTTTTTAGATATACGTTAGTTTTATTTCATGTGGAATGATTCATGAAAATTCTGCCATTACTATTTAATTGAGGGAAAAGGGTACCTGTTACCTATATGTGTGTGTAAGTACTCTGTTCGTTGTTGCTATTTTGTGGGAGATTTGAAAAAAGCAAAACATTGTTTCCTACAGTGGCGCCTGTATAATTGGTGGTATTGCTGTAGTATGGGGTGGCGTGCTGGTGGCAATGTTGTAGTGTGTTTGGTGCTTAATATTGCTAATAAGTAAGAGAGGGTATTGCTATAATGTGGGGGGTGACGCTGGACGCTGTAATGTGGGGGGTGACGCTGGACGCTGTAATGTGGGGGGTGATGCTGGACGCTGTAATGTGGGGGGTGATGCTGGACGCTGTAATGTGGGGGGTGATGCTGGACGCTGTAATGTGGGGGGGTGATGCCGGATGCTGTAATGTGGGGGGTGACGCTGGACGCTGTAATGTGGGGGGTGATGCTGGACGCTGTAATGTGGGGGGTGATGCTGGACGCTGTAATGTGGGGGGTGATGCTGGACGCTGTAATGTGGGGGGTGATGCTGGATGCTGTAATGTGGGGGGGTGATGCCGGATGCTGTAATGTGGGGGGTGACGCTGGACGCTGTAATGTGGGGGGTGATGCTGGACGCTGTAATGTGGGGGGTGATGCTGGACGCTGTAATGTGGGGGGTGATGCTGGACGCTGTAATGTGGGGGGTGATGCTGGTTGCTGTAATGTGGGGGGTGATGCTGGACGCTGTAATGTGGGGGGTGATGCTGGACGCTGTAATGTGGGGGGTGATGCTGGACGCTGTAATGTGTGGAGTGATGCCGGTTGCTGTAATGTGGGGGGTGATGCTGGACGCTGTAATGTGGGGGGTGATGCCGGTTGCTGTAATGTGGGGATGATTGATGTAGTATAAGTGTGTGTGGGGGGTTATTTATTGCTGTAATTTGGGTACTAATAATGTATTGTCATGGTATTTATTGATGTAATTGGGGTGCTAACAATGTAATGTTGAGGGTCATTAGGAGAAATAAATACCCCCCCACACACACTCATACTACATCATGTTGTACTGCACCAGCATCAGTGTTCAACAATATAGTGCATGGAGCCCACAACACGTGGGCCAGTGTGCTTTAAATGCCAGGGCTGATTTTTAGTCCCAGTCCGGCCCTGGTGACTATCCAGGACCCACATCTAAAGACTTGTGTCTATACAAGACCTATAGAGTCCCTTCTATTACCAGCATGTAAGGAGCCAATTCAATTCTTTGCACTGTGCCTCCAGTACGGTCACAAGGCCACTCTGCAGTGATGTAACATTGCGGTACAGAGGTATCGGCCACGTTGTAGTGGGACAGTGTCTATGTGGTACAGAGGTATCGGCCACGTCGTACCGGGACAGTGTCTATGCTGTACAGAGGTATCGGCCACGTCGTACTGGGACAGTGTCTATGTGGTACAGAGGTATCGGCCACGTCGTACTGGGACAGTGTCTATGCGGTACAGAGGTATCAACCGCGTTGCACCGGGACAGTGTCTATGCGGTACTAAGGTATCCGCCACGTCGTACTGGGACAGTGTCTATGCGGTACTAAGGTATCGGCCACGTCGTACTGGGACAGTGTCTATGCGGTACAGAGGTATCCGCCACGTCGTACTGGGACAGTGTCTATGCGGTACTAAGGTATCGGCCACGTCGTACTGGGACAGTGTCTATGCGGTACAGAGATATCGACCATGTCATACCGGGACAGTGTCTATGCGGTACAGAGGTATCGGCCACGTCGTACTGGGACAGTGTCTATGCGGTACAGAGGTATCGACCATGTCATACCGGGACAGTGTCTATGCGGTACAGAGGTATCGGCCACGTCGTACTGGGACAGTGTCTATGCGGTACAGAGGTATCAGCCATGTCGTACTGGGACAGTGTCTATGCGGTACAGAGGTATCGGCCATGTCGTACTGGGACAGTGTCTATGCGTTACAGAGGTATCGGCCATGTCGTACCGGGACAGTGTATATGTGGTACTGAGGTATCGGCCATGTTGTACCGGGACAGTGTCTATGCGGTACAGAGGTATCGGCCACGTCGTACTGGGACAGTGTCTATGCGGTACTAAGGTATCGGCCACGTCGTACTGGGACAGTGTCTATGCGGTACAGAGATATCGACCATGTCATACCGGGACAGTGTCTATGCGGTACTGAGGTATCAGCCGCGTTGCACCGGGACAGTGTCTATGCGGTACTGAGGTATCGGCCATGTTGTACCGGGACAGTGTCTATGCGGTACAGAGGTATCGGCCACGTCGTACTGGGACAGTGTCTATGCAGTACTAAGGTATCGGCCACGTCGTACTGGGACAGTGTCTATGCGGTACAGAGATATCGACCATGTCATACCGGGACAGTGTCTATGCGGTACAGAGGTATCAGCCGCGTTGCACCGGGACAGTGTCTATGCGGTACTGAGGTATCGGCCATGTTGTACCGGGACAGTGTCTATGCAGTACAGAGATATCAGCCATGTCATACCGGGACAGTGTCTATGCTGTACAGAGGTATCAGCCGCGTTGCACCGGGACAGTGTCTATGCGGTACTGAGGTATCGGCCATGTTGTACCGGGACAGTGTCTATGCAGTACAGAGATATCAGCCATGTCATACCGGGACAGTGTCTATGCGGTACAGAGGTATCAGCCATGTCGTACTGGGACAGTGTCTATGCGGTATAGAGGATCGGCCACTTTGTACTGGGACAGTGTCTATGCAGTACAGAGGTATCGGCCACGTCGTACTGGGACAGTGTCTATGCGGTACTAAGGTATCGCCCACGTCATACCGGGACAGTGTCTACGCAGTACAGAGATATCGGCCATGTCATACCGGGACAGTGTCTATGCGGTACAGAGATATCGGCCATGTCATACCGGGACAGTGTCTACGCAGTACAGAGATATCGGCCATGTCATACCGGGACAGTGTCTATGCGGTACAGAGGTATCGGCCGCGTTGCCCCGGGACAGTGTCTATGTGGTACAGAGGTATCGGCCATGTCATACCGGGACAGTGTCTATGCGGTACAGAGATATCGGCCGCGTTGCACCGGGACAGTGTCTATGTGGTACAGAGCTATCGGCCATGTCGTACAGGGACAGTGTCTATGTGGTATAGAGGATCGGCCACTTTGTACTGGGACAGTGTCTATGCGGTACTGAGGTATCCGCCACGTCGTACTGGGACAGTGTCTATGTGGTACAGAGGTATCGGCCACGTCGTACCGGGACAGTGTCTATGCGGTACTGAGGTATCCGCCACGTCGTACTGGGACAGTGTCTATGCGGTACAGAGGTATCGGCCACGTCGTACTGGGACAGTGTCTATGCGGTACAGAGGTATCGGCCACGTCGTACTGGGACAGTGTCTATGCGGTACAGAGGTATCGGCCACGTCGTACTGGGACAGTGTCTATGCGGTACAGAGGTATCAGCCACGTCGTACTGGGACAGTGTCTATGCGGTACTAAGGTATCGGCCACGTCATACTGGGACAGTGTCTATGCGGTACAGAGGTATCGGCCACGTCGTACTGGGACAGTGTCTATGCGGTACTGAGGTATCGGCCATGTCATACCGGGACAGTGTCTATGCGGTACAGAGGTATCGGCCATGTCGTACCGGGACAGTGTCTATGCGGTACAGAGGTATCGGCCATGTTATACCGGGACAGTGTCTATGCGGTACTGAGGTATCGGCCATGTCATACCGGGACAGTGTCTATGCGGTACAGAGGTATCGGCCATGTTATACCGGGACAGTGTCTATGCGGTACAGAGGTATCAGCCATGTCGTACTGGGACAGTGTCTATGCGGTATAGAGGATCGGCCACTTTGTACTGGGACAGTGTCTATGCTGTACAGAGGTATCGGCCATGTCATACCGGGACAGTGTCTATGCGGTACAGAGGTATCAGCCATGTTGTACTGTCACACTGCAGAGTGGTAACATTTATTTCTGTGTTCACCTATGAGGAATCTCAGGAATCCAGTAAGGAGTTGTCGTCTTGCCATGTAAGTGGCAGGTTTCTCATAAATCTGTTGTCGGCAGTGAGAGATATTCATCACACTTACTCTCGTACGTATGCTAGAAATTCTCATGCAAGTTACGGTGTAAGAAGCAGAGAGGCCTCATTCTGTTCTGATCAATGACTTCTTTATTAATGATTTAACGTTGTTAACCCATCGCTTCCCCCAATTCCCAACTCACGCGGTGTCATTACTATGCAGTATTTATAAAGTGTCAGCATTTAGAAGGTACACGGTGACTTCCATAGGGACTACCAGGCGATGGGAGCTTGACACAGATCCACTTGCTAAGCCTGGCTCCCTGGATGCCATCATTGTGCCCACACAGCGCTGGCACAGACGTACCATGTATTATAGGCATCCAAGACATTCAGTAAACCCTACGGAGAACATCTGTTACTTATATGAACTAACATTGTAAAATCTGAAATGTAACGTGTCCTCCACACACATCATTTCTGGCTGGTTCTACACATTTTACTTGTTACCAGATATCCGTCTAACTTGTCTGTGCTTAGACAGGCAGAAAACAAATCAATGGGTGAGAATGCGAATCGGCAGCGTACGAGGAGGTTATAACACACCAGTCTCATGATAACTGGTCCTGGACCATAACTGGTCAGTGGCCCATCTCCGAGCAGCATCAGAGAAGACCCTGTAGGAGGGGTGTCTGATTCCTTGTGGCAACCACAATATTGTTATTAACCTTTCATTCATATCGCACCCCCATATAATCCACAAATGCTGCTAGAATCTCTCCATGGGGACAGCGACATGAAGCGTAATCTGATTGTTATAACTCTGAATCTTACACCTCTCTATCTCCCAGCCTTCCCTGAAGTCCTTCATGGATGGATAGTGACTTTCCCAGGTTCCCCACCATTTCCCCAATCACAGAAGGGTCCCGGTACTTAGTGTGGGGGCAGTGTCTGCACAAGAACCGAGGGGGGAGAGATGAGATGCAGCCATCCAATCAGGAGGCAGCTAGGATGTTTCCACTTACCTACAGCAATACAGAAGATGACCAGTAGAGGTCAACGTCACAGTACCAGGGCTTTCTGTATTAGGAAGGGGCTAATAGTGGTCTATGTCAAATTTAGGATTTCTGCATTAGAGCAATTACCAGCTGAGGGAGTGCAGGGTTATATTATTGTCATATACCGATAACCGGTATGAGAATGGTTTATTATTGGGAGCTCCATCATGTTGATAAGAATGATGTTTATCGTAGAGACAAATCCATGAAATTCATCAAACAATGATCGCTGGAGCAGTAAGAGTTCCCTGGGACAGTCTGTCCAGATTTAAGTTAAGTTAAATAAATAAAAACAGATACATTTTAAAATATATATTTGTAAATATTTTACTTTAAAAATGCATCATTCTGAAAATAATTAATTTGTTTAACTATTTTGTACTGTTTGTGCCATTGTAGATGTATAGCTGATAACTCCCCATGTAATGCTGGGGATACCGGTGGGGTAGTTATTGCCAGTGATAACCCCTGTGGTATATACTGCAGGTTGTTCCTCATTGTTGGCAAAAACTCAAGTTTTTGTCGCCAATGGGGCTTTGTTGGTGTTTTATAAAAAGGCCCCTATTACACTGTTATATAAGGTCTACATTGAGCTAACCTGTCAGATTTACTATTTCATGTAATATATATATATATTCCTATTCTGGTCTGTGATGTTAGATGTGCACTGACCTGTTTTCACCAATAAAGATTCTGCTGGATAGTAACAGGTGTGAATGGCACCTACATGACCACAGCTTATACTGATATTATTGTACTATACAATGTTATACTCGCTCAGTATCTGAGGAGTGGGATCCTCCCGTCCCTCCCTTGTGGGATTTAGCTCCCTCGTTATATAATATTGATCTGTGATGGCTGCAAACAATTATTCTCCCAGCTGAGTATGTGTTGAGGGAGGTGATCTTCAGTCCCCGGCAATCCCCCCGATAACCTGATAACAGCCAGACCCGGGAGGTAATAAGACAGCTTTGCCTTATTACCCAGTGACCCAGCCCAAGGTAGCCCATTATGGGAGCGGCTCCGGGGGGCAGATGCCCCCCAGCTCACCCTTCCCCCGGGCCGGTCCCATACTGGGCTACCTTGGGCTGGGTCACTGGGCTGGGCAGGGGGGCGCCTGCCCCCCGGGCCGGTCCCATACTGGGCTACCTTGGGCTGGGTCACTGGGCTGGGCAGGGGGGCGCCTGCCCCCCGGGCCGGTCCCATACTGGGCTACCTTGGGCTGGGTCACTGGGCCACCTGCATTTCTTTTACTTTAAAATGTTCCTAATAGGCTGCTGAGTGGAATATTGCCCCCTGGGCTACAATTTGCCAGCCGGCCCCTGGACATACTGTTACATACAATAAATGGCAACATGTTCCAGTGACTGGTCTATCAGGACACAGAATCCATCCGCTCGGCACCATGATATATAATGTGTGTTACCGGCTGAACCTCCATCACAATGAGGCGGACGTCCCAGTATGGATAATCTCCTGTATTATGCTCTGAGCAATAATCTTTATTTTTATACAGTGAATACTGTTTCTATATAGAGATTGTAATGCCATATCCCTGAAGCATACAGCTGACACTCTAATACTGTGTGCCGTAAGACATGAGTGGACCAATGTCACAAGTAGCCGAACTATACGGGACTCCCATACATGTGAGTAATATTCCTGTATGTATCATTAACGGGGATGGTTAATGTGAGTTAGGATGAAGGGGGCCAGAAAGTCCTAATGAGATCTAATAAGACTGATATAGTGGCCTTTATACCTCTGTCTGTGTCTGCTATAGACCAGCAGATCTGGGGGCAATGCTGCTTTACTGGGACATATAAGTTGCTGTTTGCACATCGCTCCCCAAAACTTAATGGCAGTGCTAATATCAGAGACGTGTGAATACCTTCTGTCTTACCCCCACTCACCAGAGAACAAGGGGTACGAGGGGTGGGAGAGGGGGTATTATTATTGTCATGTTCCATCTGACATTGTGACATCTCCAGTCCTGTAATATATTCTGCCTTTCATGTCCGGATGCTGCAGTGACATTGGATGGAGGGAGGGGGGATCTTCACCCAACTACATTCCCCCAGGTCCTGACTGTGGGAACCACTTCTAGGGAACACCATGTTGAAGAGATTATAATTAATTTCAGAAATAATCTGCCCTCATTTTCCACTGAATCATTTTTTGTCATTCTCTCCCCCCCTCCCGAGTCCTGTGATAATTAATGGTGCAACACGGTCCCTTTAACTTAACCAAGTTACTCCCAGAGCCTCAGGGGTCTATTTATGACCCTTCGTTTTTTTCACTTGATACTTTTCAATCCTTATCTCCTTGATAAGGATTAAAAAGTAACGGCTATGTATTAAAAAACTTCTCAGGGACAGCAGTGCCGATAACCTGCTGTCCCTGAGAAGTGACTCATCTGATCATCGCAGTCTTTTCTCAAGTTTAAAGGCTGCGGTGATCTTCTCTTTTTCTTTTTTCTATTTTCTTTTTTGTTAGTGCGCATGCGCCGACTGAATAGTTGGTGCATGCGCAGTAACATCCTGGACGGCAAACTGTAGGATGAGTGACAGGGAGGGATCACATGATCCCTCCACACATGCTCTTCAGAGCAGAGCTGGACAGCGCGAAAGTTTTCAGATATGTTAATGTACGCCAGCTTCAGATGGCTCCAGCTTCAGATGGCACCAGCTTCAGATGGCTCCAGCTTCAGATGGCGCCAGCTTCAGATGGCGCCAGCTTCAGATGGCACCAGCTTCAGATGGCTCCAGCTTCAGATGGCACCAGCTTCAGATGGCTCCAGCTTCAGATGGCGCCAGCTTCAGATGGCACCAGCTTCAGATGGCTCCAGCTTCAGATGGCACCAGCTTCAGATGGCTCCAGCTTCAGATGGCGCCAGCTTCAGATGGCACCAGCTTCAGATGGCTCCAGCTTCAGATGGCTCCAGCTTCAGATGGCACCAGCTTCAGATGGCTCCAGCTTCAGATGGCGCCAGCTTCAGATGGCACCAGCTTCAGATGGCTCCAGCTTCAGATGGCGCCAGCTTCAGATGGCACCAGCTTCAGATGGCTCCAGCTTCAGATGGCTCCAGCTTCAGATGGCTCCAGCTTCAGATGGCACCAGCTTCAGATGGAGTACATTAACATGTAGAAAAAGAGAAAATTTTCTCTAGTTAGACTTTAATACATAGCGGTTCTGAGCACTTCCCATACACTGTTATGGGGAGTGCTCAGAAAAACGATAGCAAATGCAAAGCAGCAGATATCTGAGATATCTGCTGCGATGCTTCAATAATGCATAGCAATTTCACGGTAAACACCCGCAAACTGTTGTTTTCGGGTGTTTAACACAGGAAAAATCCTTGATAAATAGACCCCATAGAGAGGTGATGTTATATGCAGCAATATTCTGTTTCACTATAACACCACACAGACATTTATTTTAACTAGCCACTGGTTCCCATGAGCTTACCATCACTGCAGGACTTAGTGCTAATTCCTCCCCTATACACAAAGGGTCTTTTTATAAAAAGTAAACAAACAATAGTTACATATATATTATATATTGATATTCTGCATTGTGTAAATTGTGATCTAAATAACCCACTGAGTTTCCTGACACACAGCATTCACGGTGTTAAAACTCTGCCATCTAGTGGACACAATGAGTTACAACATCCAATGGGAAATTCCCAGAAAGAAGATGTAAGGGCATGAGGTTGGGGACCAGATGTACTTATATAATGTAAGCTCACTGGCCTAGGGCACACACGTCTACCCTCCTCTTCTGTATATACAAACCCTGAACTAAAACTCCCCACTTCTCTGTGGAGTCTGGATGTGTTACCTTCTCACTGAGGGGCCATTTATAAAAGGGCGAGGAGCCCAATGGTGAAAACAAGTGTTATTTTCAGCAATAGGCCTTGTCATTTCTTCCCTCTGTACTTCAAGTGGTAGCTTCCACATACGGATAGTAATAGTAGAAAAAGATGCTTTATTCTCTTATTGTTCTTTATCTATTCTTTGAATAAAACTTTTTTTAATGGTTTTGAAATGTTTTTATTTTAATTATTTGCGGAACAGTTGTGCATCAGACACTGCATGGAATACTGATTCCTGGTGATTATATTGTTACTGATATAAAGCGGGGTGCTGTACATTGCTGCAGGGACACAGACACATGTATTACAATGTGTCTGGATGACTGCGGGATGTTCTGTACATACCAGTGACTGATCATGGCAGACTCCTATCAGGACTATACTTATATTGCTGCTGTGCAGTGTTCTGTGTGTAGTATTAGCACACATGGCGCTGAGAGCTTCTATCTGCTGATGATACGTAATGTTCTCCTATTTCTTTATTGACTCCGTATACTTGGAAAAGTTGTATGTTCTGTATTGGAGAGCAGCCGGCAGCATTATTATTATTTACAATGGAGAAGTCTTGTTTTATTGTAGATATATTTGGTGCCTGACTTTTTCTGGGGTATTTTCTCCTCTGATAACGTCTCTCTCTTCAGGATTTCCATCTATCATACTCTGTGACTGTCATATTGATGTCATTCCCCCCCCCCATACCTTCTATCTGGTCTCCCTGCTTCCCATCTTAGCCCCCTACAATCCAACCAACATGGGGCTCCAGGAATTCTCTGTGATGCTTCTCGTTCTGTTTCTGCTCTAACGATAACCTCTCTAGGAAACCTTCCACCCTGCACTGCTCCCTATGTTTCTTCTTGGAGGGCCCACAGTACTGGTATAGGGAGGGCAGGGCCCGCAGCGCCGGTATAGGGAGCGCAGGGCCCACAGCGCTGTTATAGGGAGGGCAGGGCCCGCAGCGCCTTATAGGGAGCGCAGGGCCCACAGCGCTGGTGTAGGGAGCGCAGGGCCCACAGCGCTGGTATAGGGAGCGCAGGGCCCACAGCGCTGGTATAGGGAGCGCAGGGCCCACAGCGCCGGTATAGGGAGCAGGGAGCATAGGGCCCGCAGCGCCGGTATAGTGAGCGCAGGGCCCACAGCGCTGGTATAGGGAGCGCAAGGCCCACAGCGTTGGTGTTGGGAGTGCAGGGCCCACAGCGCTGGTATAGGGAGCGCAGGGCCCACAGCGCTGGTATAGGGAGCGCAGGGCCCACAGCGCTGGTATAGGGAGCGCAGGGCCCACAGTGCCGGTATAGGGAGCGCAGGGCCCGCCACACTGGTATAGGGAGAGTTGGGCCCGCAGCGCGGTATAGGGAGCGTTGAGCCCACCACACTGGTATAGGAGCGCAGGGCCCGCAGCGCTGGTATAGGGAGCGCAGGGCCCACAGCGCTGGTATAGGGAGAGCAGGGCCCACAGCGCTGGTATAGGGAGCGCAGGGCCCACAGCGCTGGTATAGGGAGCGCAGGGCCCACAGCGCCGGTATAGGGAGCAGGGAGCACAGGGCCCGCAGCGCCGGTATAGGGAGCAAGGGCTCGCAGCGCTGGTAGAGGGAGCGCAGGGCCCACAGCGCCGGTATAGGGAGCAGGGAGCATAGGGCCCGCAGCGCCGGTATAGGGAGCAAGGGCTCGCAGCGCTGGTAGAGGGAGCGCAGGGCCCACAGCGCCGGTATAGGGAGCAGGGAGCATAGGGCCCGCAGCGCCGGTATAGTGAGCGCAGGGCCCACAGCGCTGGTATAGGGAGCGCAAGGCCCACAGCGTTGGTGTTGGGAGTGCAGGGCCCACAGCGCTGGTATAGGGAGCGCAGGGCCCACAGCGCTGGTATAGGGAGCGCAGGGCCCACAGCGCTGGTATAGGGAGCGCAGGGCCCACAGTGCCGGTATAGGGAGCGCAGGGCCCGCCACACTGGTATAGGGAGAGTTGGGCCCGCAGCGCGGTATAGGGAGCGTTGAGCCCACCACACTGGTATAGGAGCGCAGGGCCCGCAGCGCTGGTATAGGGAGCGCAGGGCCCACAGCGCTGGTATAGGGAGAGCAGGGCCCACAGCGCTGGTATAGGGAGCGCAGGGCCCACAGCGCTGGTATAGGGAGCGCAGGGCCCGCCGCGCTGGCTGCGAGAGGAACAGACCCTCTACCTGCCTCTGGTCTGTGGATTGAGGACTGTCAGCACGCTGCGGCATCCTCACCCTAATTTCTCTGTGTCATTTCCTACTTAATGGAGTCACCTGTCCAGACACATGAAACCAGACACGTATGAAACACAGGATGTATAATGTTTGCATGCGACATACTACATAAATAATCTAAGTGAACCAGGCACCACAACCTCTAAAACAATTCATATTTAATTAAAAAAAAGTATTAAAAACAGTTTAAAAACTTCAAACCATCAAGACAAGTATGGCCATGCTAAAAATAACTAAAAAATAAATAAGCATATATCTAGATCAATGTTGCAGTCCTTATATAGAACAATTCTTGCTTAAAATCCAATAGCTGGCAGCCAAATGGATAAAAATAGATAGAACCAAACAATTAGAGAACATGTGTTTATTACAGTAGTGAAGAAAGTCCTCCGTTGTCTGAGGGATTGAAAGGCGTCCTCACCTGACTAAGCGTCAACGTCTCTGCAGCATCTTACGATCTCAGTTAGGGCATAGTTGCCTACTCTCCCGGAATGTCTGGGAGACTCCCGAATTTTTGGGAGTTCTCCCGGGAGAGCGGGACAACATCCCGGGTCCAGCTCACCTCGTTTGTGAAGCAGGTGGGGGCGGGGCTAAATGCATTATCCATAGGCTGAGATGGGCAATGATTGACAGAGGCGTGGCCTAACAGCGCAATTCACGTGGCCACGCCCCCAAGATGAAGCCCCCTCCCGTTCAGCTGGCTGCAAAAGATGGTAAGTATGAGTTAGCTGATCCGCGTGCGTTCAACTTCGTCCTGTTGGAACGCAAATCCACCTTCTTGTTCCTGTTGTGCGCACGACCCTGCTGCATTCAGTGTGTCAGAGTAAATCCAATGGACCATCGCCATATTACAGAAATGCCAATTTTTGGGGCATGGTGACATCACCGCGTCACCATAGTCCTGCCCACTGTTGCAATTTGTGACATTGTGTGGTGGGGGTGGGATTTAAGCCCCACCTCCAACCGGTGTCTGGGAGAGCAGGCACATGTGGCATACTAGGAATGGCATCATGCAGCGTGTGTTACCCATACATGTCTGGCCTGGCCTCTCTGATAGTTACAGGGCATTTATTCAGACTGATTACAGGAGGTGGCAGTTATTGCAGAGCGCACATGGGGCGTGTGTCAGAGAGATAACGTGCGTCAGTCACAAACTATACACACAGGAAACCAGCTTCACATCGGTGCAACTATGTATATAAAAGTATATAACATGTATGTACTATGACCTGCGCGGGCTGCTGGCCGGTGCCGGTTACCACAGATGTAGATAGTTTGTATTCATCTCAACTGTATCTCCACTCTAAGGGGGAAGGAGGGGGGTGGTTGAGATGTGACAAGGTAACTTGGTAATTATACCAGTGTTTTTTCTCTACCAGGTTCACACTACAGATCGTTAATGATTTCACCAGTGACTGAAAGTCCCGATCAGCAGCAGATTCCTGGGTACACGCTATACACATGTTACACGTGTTACCGTCAGATCTGTGCTCTTCATCTGTCATAACCATCAGCTAAAGAGATGGTGACTGCACCCTCCATAGAGATCTATGGACACTGCCGGTCCTGGGTGCAGACACTGCAGAATTGGAACGATATTGTTCTATTGATGAACAAGCTTTTTAGTGCAGATTAAAAATGAAATGAAACGATACGATGAGCTTTGGAACAATATTTGTTCATTGTTGGAGTGTAGACACTAATGTGATATCTGACCTAACAGTTGTTTATTGTGTGATTAGTGAGATAATGATAGTACCGACAGTGTCAGCCTGGGGCATGAAGAGCCCACCGGGGGGACTGCAACACTAAGGGCCCACCAGAGGGGGTCTGGTCAGCTATCATAGAGGTGGGACCAGACACTAGAGGGGGATTGGTCAGTCGGGGGCCCTATTTGCAAAAAATATTGGGTACATTTAGAAACGCCAACCATCCCTGCCATTAAATCAACAGCACCCACATTTAATAATTAGGCCTCTCTCCATCCTCAACATTAAAGTAATAGTGCTCACATTTGATAAATAGATCTATTTCCCTCCAACCAACCCCAACATTAAATTAATAGTATTCCCATTTAATAAATAAACCTATTACCCTCCCTCCAAACAGCCCCAGCAATAAATTAATAGCATTTACATTCAATACATCCATTTCCCATGACCATTCTTAGCATTAAATAATTAATATTCACATTTAATAGATACCCCTCCTCCCCACACTCAACCCCACATTCAATTATAGATCCAAACCACCTCAGCACTAAAGGTCCCATCACCCACTCCCTATAGTGTTCTCTGTGCAGCCCCCCTCACTATAGTTTAGTATAGATAGGCAGCCCCCTATGTCACACAGTAGTGCCCCCAAAACAATGTTTTGCCACACAGTAGTGCCCCAATGTTATGCCACGCAAGTGTCCCCAATTCATATTATGCCTGCAATAGTGCCCTCAATTCACACACACACATATACACACACATTTTATATATATATATATATATATATGTGTGTGTGTATATCCGTCCCCGTAACGATCCAGGAGGATGTATATTCTTCCGGGAATCTGGGAGGACTCAACGAAATTCAGAAGCATAGGCAAGTGTGCTCTACACCCTAGTGAACACCACTATGTCTATTGTTCCAGTTTCCTCCTATTGTCTCCCTTTATAATGTAAGCTCTCACGACCGGGGTCCTCTTCATTATGCCCCCTGGTGGTACCTCTGCTTCATGTCTGCCTAATCTGCATCTTCTTCTCAGTCCCTGTTTTGTCTTATTCTGAATTGTCTGTATTCAGTGTGATTTGTTCCGGTAATTGTATCCATGTATTTATCATTCTGCTTCTCTGCACCCATTGTTCTTATCTGTATGTAAATCTGTTCCAACCCCTATGTACGGAATTCTTATAAAGAAGATATAATAATAATAATACCACACATGAGGGCCGATTTATAAATTGCCCACTGTGTATGGCCTTTTCCCCTTCACAAGACCTTTTTCATACTTAACTAAAAATAAAGACACTGAGACAAATATAAGATGGTTAAATAAGGTCACAGTTTTTGGTGGCGGAGTAAGAGCACCACGGGTCAGCTACCAGACCGATACCTAAAACCAAGCGTGGAAATGGGGAACCTCAGTGTTTCCACTTAAAACGGAAACTAGTCCTAAATTGCCTGGACAGTGCTAACCTGGCGTCAGAGTGACTGTACCCCTTCTAAACTCACAATGCCCCTCCTCACTGAGCTGGACAAGGACCAACCAGTTATCGTTTCCTCGAAGGGGACAGCGACCTGCGGTCATTCCCGATAGTGCCATAGGTATCAGCCGCTGATCACAGTGCCTTCCTATCAGCTGTGCCTGCTCTGTGGTGAGGGGTAAAATAGGCACTAACTACCAACCTGACACCAGGCGTGGGAGCGTGGGAGCGTGGGGAGCGTGGGAGCGTGGGAGCGTGGGGGCGTGGGAGCACGGGAGCGTGGGGGCGTGGGAGCGTGGGAGCGTGGTGGCGTGGGAGCGTGGGATCCTGCAAAACAGAAAGAGGCCACCAGGAAGTGAGAGGACATATAAAGGACTCTCCTCTTTGCGTTACTGCTGTTCCTGGTGAAGCTTTTTAATAAATACTCATGAACTTGTAATTCTTATTTTTGTGATAAGACTTGAAAAGGATCATGTTAAAAACGCGGACATTAATAAATAAAGACCATTATGTCTACAGGAGAGAAAGATTTTTATCCTATGTCAAAACTCATTCTGAACATTTATTAAAAATTACTAATAATGTCACAATATTCACAATATGCCAGTAAAACAATATACACAGTTACTCCTAGTGATAACTGATTCAGAAGTAGCTGCCACAAAACTGCGCAGCGCCGGGCAGTCACCATGGCTTTATCTGCATATGATGGGTACAATTAAAGTCATATTACCGTTCCTTCCTACGACGCCACCATGTCTGAGATCCTTATTACTGAGCTGGAAAGTGAAACTGGGGGGTGGAGCTAAGCAGCCTTTACCAAACCACACTGATAACCGTCCAATCAGATACAGAGCTTTCCTCTATTTATTGTATCTAATTCATTCATCTGTGGCCAAACAGGGATATCACAATGACCTGTCCTGCTGGAGTTCCCTCCATTACTGGCTTGTGCATGAACTGTACATAAAATACACACATATAGTGAGCAGCAGTCACTCAGGACCTACCAATTCTTAATATACTGATTGTAGTTTGCTCAATGTATAGTTATTATATGTTACAGTGTAACCCCCCAGAGCTTTGTACAAGAATCAGGACCTGCGATGCTATAAAGTAATTGTCCTTGTAGATGTATGCGGGACTTGGAGCGGACAACCGACCCATCTGTAACAATCTTACACAGAACCATCCAGCATTTCAGATGATTTATCTCTGGTTTTAATAAACGGCTGATCTGGTCTCTGAAGATCTGGATTTGTATAAACACCCAGGAATCAAATTCTATTGTGTCAGCTCCCAGCTCATGTCTGAGATCTCATTACCACTATATCCTATTAATACAGACTGCAGTAACTAATTGCTGCAGATCTGTCAATGTATGGAAAATGTTACAGATGTGTCTCTAGAAGGAGAGGAGGTGATGTTTCCGTAGGACCTTGGTGTGCACCACAAACTGCTGCCTGTGCCATGTAATATTATTGTTAGTTTATTATATACTGTATATAATCTGCAGGTTCACAGTTAGTTATTATCGTAGCGATGTCCCCGTGGGAGGTGACCGATGCTCAGCTCCCGGTGATGTTGGCTATAAGAGGACACTTACCATGCCAGTCCTGAGCTCATACCCATCAGAGGACCAGCGGTAATTCATAAATGGACTTCACTCTGCAAAGATGATGGTTACCTGCCTGCAACAGCCTTTACTGGCCCGTGGCTCTGGTAAGTAGGGGAAGCCCTGAACCCTATGAAAGATCCCCTCTCACAGGATTAGGGATTATCTCCCTCTAATAAATAGACGCTTATTGTTACTTAAACAGTAGAACATGATCCCTGCTCCAATCACCATGATTACACAGAGGAGGCGTGAACAGTCTGGATACATACACCTGCTCTGAGGAGGAGTACACGCAGGAACAGAGACGTAGCTGGATACATACACCTGCTCTGCGGAGGAGTACATGCAGGAACAGAGACGTAGCTGGATACATACACCTGCTCTGCGGAGGAGTACATGCAGGAACAGAGACGTAGCTGGATACATACACCTGCTCTGCGGAGGAGTACATGCAGGAACAGAGACGTAGCTGGATACATACACCTGCTCTGAGGAGGAGTACACACAGGAACAGAGGCGTAGCTAGATACATACACCTGCTCTGCGGAGGAGTACATGCAGGAACAGAGACGTAGCTGGAGACATACACCTGCTCTGCGGAGGAGTACACGCAGGAACAGAGACGTAGCTGGTTACATACACCTGCTCTGCGGAGGAGTACACACAGGAACAGAGACGTAGCTGGTTACATACACCTGCTCTGCGGAGGAGTACACGCAGGAACAGAGACGTAGCTGGATACATACACCTGCTCTGCGGAGGAGTACATGCAGGAACAGAGACGTAGCTGGATACATACACCTGCTCTGAGGAGGAGTACACACAGGAACAGAGGCGTAGCTAGATACATACACCTGCTCTGCGGAGGAGTACATGCAGGAACAGAGACGTAGCTGGAGACATACACCTGCTCTGTGGAGGAGTACACGCAGGAACAGAGACGTAGCTGGATACATACACCTGCTCTGCGGAGGAGTACACGCAGGAACAGAGACAGAGCTGGATACATACACCTGCTCTGCGGAGGAGTACACACAGGAACAGAGACGTAGCTGGATACATACACCTGCTCTGCGGAGGAGTACACGCAGGAACAGAGACGTAGCTGGTTACATACACCTGCTCTGCGGAGGAGTACATGCAGGAACAGAGACGTAGCTGGATACATACACCTGCTCTGCGGAGGAGTACATGCAGGAACAGAGACGTAGCTGGATACATACACCTGCTCTGAGGAGGAGTACACACAGGAACAGAGGCGTAGCTAGATACATACACCTGCTCTGCGGAGGAGTACATGCAGGAACAGAGACGTAGCTGGAGACATACACCTGCTCTGTGGAGGAGTACACGCAGGAACAGAGACGTAGCTGGATACATACACCTGCTCTGCGGAGGAGTACACACAGGAACAGAGACGTAGCTGGATACATACACCTGCTCTGCGGAGGAGTACACGCAGGAACAGAGACAGAGCTGGATACATACACCTGCTCTGCGGAGGAGTACACACAGGAACAGAGACGTAGCTGGATACATACACATGCTCTGCGGAGGAGTACACACAGGAACAGAGACGTAGCTGGATACATACACCTGCTCTGCGGAGGAGTACACACAGGAACAGAGACGTAGCTGGATACATACACCTGCTCTGCGGAGGAGTACATGCAGGAACAGAGACGTAGCTGGATACATACACATGCTCTGCGGAGGAGTACACACAGGAACAGAGACGTAGCTGGATACATACACCTGCTCTGCGGAGGAGTACACACAGGAACAGAGACGTAGCTGGATACATACACCTGCTCTGCGGAGGAGTACACGCAGGAACAGAGACAGAGCTGGATACATACACCTGCTCTGCGGAGGAGTACATGCAGGAACAGAGACAGATCTGGATACATACACCTGCTCTGCGGAGGAGTACACGCAGGAACAGAGACAGATCTGGATACATACACCTGCTCTGCGGAGGAGTACACACAGGAACAGAGACGTAGCTGGATACATACACCTGCTCTGCGGAGGAGTACATGCAGGAACAGAGACAGAGCTGGATACATACACCTGCTCTGCGGAGGAGTACACACAGGAACAGAGACGTAGCTGGATACATACACCTGCTTTGCGGAGGAGTACATGCAGGAACAGAGACAGAGCTGTATACATACACCTGCTCTGCGGAGGAGTACACACAGGAACAGAGACGTAGCTGGATACATACACCTGCTCTGCGGAGGAGTACACGCAGGAACAGAGACAGAGCTGGATACATACACCTGCTTTGCGGAGGAGTACATGCAGGAACAGAGACAGAGCTGGATACATACACCTGCTCTGCGGAGGAGTACACACAGGAACAGAGACGTAGCTGGATACATACACCTGCTCTGCGGAGGAGTACACACAGGAACAGAGACGTAGCTGGATACATACACCTGCTCTGCGGAGGAGTACATGCAGGAACAGAGACAGAGCTGGATACATACACCTGCTCTGCGGAGGAGTACACACAGGAACAGAGACGTAGCTGGATACATACACCTGCTCTGCGGAGGAGTACATGCAGGAACAGAGACAGAGCTGGATACATACACCTGCTCTGCGGAGGAGTACACACAGGAACAGAGACGTAGCTGGATACATACACCTGCTCTGCGGAGGAGTACACACAGGAACAGAGACGTAGCTGGATACATACACCTGCTCTGCGGAGGAGTACACACAGGAACAGAGACGTAGCTGGATACATACACCTGCTCTGCGGAGGAGTACACACAGGAACAGAGACAGAGCTGGATACATACACCTGCTCTGCGGAGGAGTACATGCAGGAACAGAGACAGAGCTGGATACATACACCTGCTCTGCGGAGGAGTACACGCAGGAACAGAGACGTAGCTGGATACATACACCTGCTCTGCGGAGGAGTACATGCAGGAACAGAGACGTAGCTGGATACATACACCTGCTCTGCGGAGGAGTACACACAGGAACAGAGACGTAGCTGGATACATACACCTGCTCTGCGGAGGAGTACACGCAGGAACAGAGACGTAGCTGGATACATACACCTGCTCTGCGGAGGAGTACACGCAGGAACAGAGACAGAGCTGGATACATACACCTGCTCTGCGGAGGAGTACATGCAGGAACAGAGACAGAGCTGGATACATACACCTGCTCTGCGGAGGAGTACACGCAGGAACAGAGACAGAGCTGGATACATACACCTGCTCTGCGGAGGAGTACATGCAGGAACAGAGACGTAGCTGGATACATACACCTGCTCTGCGGAGGAGTACACACAGGAACAGAGACGTAGCTGGATACATACACCTGCTCTGCGGAGGAGTACACACAGGAACAGAGACGTAGCTGGATACATACACCTGCTCTGCGGAGGAGTACACACAGGAACAGAGACGTAGCTGGATACATACACCTGCTCTGCGGAGGAGTACACACAGGAACAGAGACGTAGCTGGATACATACACCTGCTCTGCGGAGGAGTACATGCAGGAACAGAGACAGAGCTGGATACATACACCTGCTCTGCGGAGGAGTACACACAGGAACAGAGACGTAGCTGGATACATACACCTGCTCTGCGGAGGAGTACACACAGGAACAGAGACGTAGCTGGATACATACACCTGCTCTGCGGAGGAGTACACACAGGAACAGAGACGTAGCTGGATACATACACCTGCTCTGCGGAGGAGTACATGCAGGAACAGAGACAGAGCTGGATACATACACCTGCTCTGCGGAGGAGTACACGCAGGAACAGAGACAGAGCTGGATACATACACCTGCTCTGCGGAGGAGTACACACAGGAACAGAGACGTAGCTGGATACATACACCTGCTCTGCGGAGGAGTACATGCAGGAACAGAGACAGAGCTGGATACATACACCTGCTCTGCGGAGGAGTACACGCAGGAACAGAGACAGAGCTGGATACATACACCTGCTCTGCGGAGGAGTACACGCAGGAACAGAGACAGAGCTGGATACATACACCTGCTCTGCGGAGGAGTACATGCAGGAACAGAGACGTAGCTGTGCACACGGTATTATAACAAACGATACAGCTCACACCACAACTCTTGTCTCCAATTTCTTGGCAGAAAAAGTGAGGCCGACATTGGTACATTCCCGGTGTGAGTCTATGTATGAGCTTTGTCTCAGTGAGATATGACGTCCTCTGTTGAATGATCACTAAACACCCAGAGTGATTGGGACTATGTGCTGGGACCGACATGTTTCACCCCAAAAATACAGAGCAACAATTACACACATACTACACGGTAGTGTCCAGGGGCCGGCTGGCAACACTCAGCTCAGCAGCCTATTAGGGCATATTAAAGGGGATAAAATGCAGGTGGCCCCAGTGACCCAGCCCAAGGTAGCCCACTATGGGACCGGCCCGGGGGCCGCTGGTTATGTTCTTTGGTGTAACACCCACAGCAAACTAAGTATTTACACTGTCATAGATTCATATTTACATATACAATAATTTATACAATACGAATATACCTTATAAGCATCACTGACTATATGTCCATGTCCTTCCCTTGCTGGGAGCCCTTCCCTAATACAGATACATCAAAACCTTACAGTGGTGTAAAGAAAAAAAAGATGGCTACTGCCAGTGTAGCAGGATCTATAAAAGTAACATATCCCAACAGATCTACATAACTACACAGCATGTCCTAACAGATCTACAGAACATGATACTCAAGATGTCCTAACAGATCTACATAACTACACAGCATGTCCTAACAGATCTACAGAACATGATATTCAAGATATCCTAACAGATCTACATAACTACACAGCATATTATAACAGATCTACAGAACATGATACACAAGATTTCCTAACAGATCTACATAACTACACAGCATGTCATAACAGATCTAGAGAACATGATACACAAGATTTCCCAACAGATCTACATAACTACACAGCATATTATAACAGATCTACAGAACATGATACTCAAGATGTCCTAACAGATCTACATAACTACACAGCATGTCCTAACAGATCTACAGAACATGATATTCAAGATATCCTAACAGATCTACATAACTACACAGCATATTATAACAGATCTACAGAACATGATACACAAGATTTCCTAACAGATCTACATAACTACACAGCATGTCATAACAGATCTAGAGAACATGATACACAAGATTTCCCAACAGAGCTACATAACTACACAGCATATTATAACAGATCTACAGAACATGATACACAAGATATCCTAACAGAGCTACATAACTACACAGCATATTATAACAGATCTACAGAACTTGCATACATGGACGGCGTTAGGATCTGGTCTGGTGAGTGACACACTGGGGTCATCGCTGTGTAATGAGCATATTCACATATTATTTGAATGAAATAAAGTAATATTTTTCTTACCCGCAATCCTTATGACTGCTCTCTCTGCCGCATCCAGCACGGTGCCCCCACCAGAGGCCGAGGACGACCTCTTGACACGCTGGTTCTTAGATAGGTTCCAGGGCAGTGTGTCCCCCGGGGTGGGTGAACCACTGCTGGCACTAGAGCTATCCTCGGCCATCCTGGACCTCTCCTTCCTGTCCAGCGACATCAGCTCCTGTAAGAGGATAACGCCAATCAGTGTGATCCCTGCACTTGTAGCGGCTCTCACTAGTACACCTCACTAGTACACCTCACTAATACACCTCACTAGTACACCTCACTAATACACCTTACTAGTACACCTCTCTAATACACCTCACTAATACACCTCACTAATACACCTCACTAATACTCTAATACACTTCACTAATACACCTCACTAATACACTTCACTAATACACCTCACTAATACACTAATACACCTCACTAATACACTAATACACCTCACTAATACACCTCACTAATACTCTAATACACTTCACTAATACACTTCACTAATACACCACACTAATACACCTCACTAATACACCTCACTAATGCACCTTCCTTTCTCTACATACGTCCATAATCTTCTGTAATATATCACACTCATACCCTCCTCACTGGTGAGGACAGACAGCATTATACCATTATATAATGTATAAGGACAGTATAGTGTTTTTTGTATTTGTTAGTCAGTATAGACAGACACGGGCACTGTGGGTAATAATTGTGTAGTCTGTAGGACTTGATTTATCGATAGGTGAAAAGTCCTTTTGCTGGTAAACATGGTAAGTACTCATAACCAGAGCTACAGACAATCAATGTTATTTCTTTATTATCCCACAGCACAGTGCTGTATCAGGGGTACAGGGTTTCACAGGCAATAGGGCTTTTTGCCCATTGATAAATCAGACGATAGCCCATCCTTTAGGAGATGACCGCCTGACTGTGCTCCAGTAATGGGCAACACGGTGGCTAAGTGGTTAGCAGTTCTGCCGCACAGCAATGAGTTTAATTCCCGACCATGGCCTTATCTGTGAGGAGTTTGTATGTTCTCCTCGTGTTTGCCTGGGTTTCCTCCGGGTGCTCCGGTTTTCTCCCACATTCCAAAAACATACTGGTAGGTTAATTGGCTGCTATCAAATTGATCCTAGTCTGTGTGTGTGTGTGTGTGTGTTAGGGAATTTAGACTGTAAGCCTCAATGGGGGCAGGGACTGATGTGAGTGAGTTCTCTGTACAGCGCTGCGGAATTAGTGGCGCTATATAAATAAATGATGATGATGATAATGAAGGTGCAGACTGCTCGACTTAATCGGCTCTTTACTAGAGAGTCAAAAGTTAGTGCCCATCAGTGGGATGTATCAGTCCTTCACCAGAAAGTAAAAATAAAACTTAAATGACTTGTTCATATCAGATGAGTATTCCCATGTTTTGAGAGATGCTTTGTTTATATCAGAAGGGTATTCCTATGTGTGAGAGATGCTTGTTCACATCAGATAAATATTGCCATGTCTGAGAGGTGTTTTTTTTTTAATTAGATTAAAATTTTGAGATCCTCTACTGGCACTGTCCATACTACTATATGGTCTGGCACTGGCCAGAGATGGTGATAGCGGCCTGGGGTTATATGGTGCATTACATTGTCACATTAACAGTACAGCCATAGATACAGAATTATTAATATAGAGATAACACACAACCATTCTTGAGACAATCAGATATTATAATGAGCCAATCCCTCTCCATCTGGTACTTGCTGCCTTAGGCTTTATTTAATGTAGCTGTCCTGACTGTGATCTCATAAATATTCATACCTGCCCGGAAGATAACTGACTGCATTCAGAAGGGAAAATAGAATGTAACACACAGTAAATGGAATATATCTGTATTTATGTGGCCGGATCAATTAATGATTAGTTGTGTAGGTGACAGGCGCTGGTGAAGTGTGTGTACAGTGCCACCAAGAGGCTGTATAATGGCATTGAGAGGTAACAATATGAAGCTACACTACATGGTATGTGCACAGCTCACAATAACAGCATTATAATGACTTGTTCTCATCCTATAACAGTCTCTGAGATCTCAGTACCACTCATTCTCCTGCTGGGTGCTGGGCTGTATGTACTTGTAGCTGAAATGGCCAAACACTGTTTAGAGGGGGGTCCACATACGTCTGCCCATGTAGGGTACCTAGTGATAACTAGAGGTTATATAACGGGATTATGGTGTAATAGAGGCACCTACAATAATAAGAGGATATTCAATGCTACATTATCACACAGTGCTAAACACTATATTAATCCTGTGCTGCACCAAATGAACTCTATGCTGTCCCTGTGTGTGGATGGAAGGAATCACACGTGCACATCCTCACACTGGTCCCCACAATAACACACAAAGTACACACAATGTCCAGACACGTACACTTACTGCTGCTTGTGTCGTCACGTGGTTCCTGGCTCCTATCTGCCAGCACTAACGAATTAATCACAATTTACACACTTCCTCTTACCAGTGCAGCCACGCCTGTCTAACGGCACTGACACACACTACTGTACACATTGTATATCATGTAACACAAACATCTTCATATACTATCACTGTGCAAATCTGCACTACAACCACTTTATCCTGTCACCAAATAGATTCTATCTGTGCATTGCTCCAAGCGTCTGATTGGTTGTGGTGGTTTTGGGGAAGATTTGCACCTTGAAATCTATATCACGGTGTCTCTTTTTATATCACACAATTGAGGTCATTTGCAAATATGTAAAGATAGAGCAGGTTTTGTGGAAATGCAGCAAATTCTATGTAACAATCATATATTTTACATATTAAGGTGGGGTGTGCACAAAATGTTCACTTAGTAATGGAAGGAGCTGCACAAAGTGGGGTCCCTGCATAGTGGGGGTGAGGTACCTGCCAACCTCAGCACACTGCCCGCTGGGAGATCCACAGACCAAAGATAACAAGGGTACCGCTGATAAACAATTCAATAAATGTAATAACATCCACAATTCATAACATTTATAGTGATCTGGACACTGTAACATGTTTCAGATCTAATGTAAATATATATATATATGGAATTATAAACAATTACAATATGTAAATATATATTATATCTGCAAAATCCAGTTGTCCAGTTCACAAAACAAGACTATAAATAGATGATGATTATACATATATATATATATATATATACATATATATATATATATATATATACATATTGTGACAGGATGGAACTCCTATGCCACCCTGTCCGTGCTGCTGGGGACCGGCTGGGCTGGCCTTGCCTTGCCACGTCCCCTTTCTTCATCCCAAATTGTGCCCTTCTAATCGCAGTAGGAGGGGTTCTGCTGCCACCACTAGGCTCTTTCGCCGGCACTTAGACCTGCGTCCTTCAGGGTAACTCTCGCTGCTAGTGTACCCCCTTGCTGGGCACTTGGCTAGTACACCTCACCTCTTCCTTCAGATCAGGGTTGCTGTGGACGGATCCCCCCTGGTTTATCACACACACACTGGCCAGAGCTGCAGGTAGCGGGCAGAGTTTGGTACTGGATGCTGGGTCCCAACCTCAGTGCAACCAGATAATGGATTAGATTGGTCTAATCTGTAGGTCACAGGAATTACAGCAGGTAAGTAGGTGTCAAAGCAGGATCTGGAAGCAGTGATGTTTATTAGCTCAAGTAGCCCTTATAAGGACAGTTACACACTAGTTTATGGTACTAGTGATCTCCAGAACGGTACAGATGGAATAATGATACATTACATGGTCAAACAGCTCTTTATATACAGTTCTGCACACATACCCTGGCAGGACGTAATCCGGCCTCCTGCCCCTTTACCCAGCCTGCACATAGATCAGCCTGGAGGGGTTATCACCTTTTTACATAGCTGCTAGCGGCACCACAACATCTGAAATATTACATCAGATCTCAGGATGTAAAATCCTCTACACTTGGAGTTAATGCAATTTTATAATTTTACCAAAATTTACACTAATTTGTGATTTCCCAAATCACATGCTGTCTACATTCTTCAAACTAAGAAGACATGTCGAACACTTACACATCAAAAAAGGCCTAATTAACTTAAATGAGGATTTCCTCTCAAACTTACACAACAGATTTCCTTAAACAAATACCTATTGCATCAGAAATCGATACATTTGCAATGATATATATTGACGCACTGCAGTAAGAATTTAAATATATTTATACAATAAGTTATTTATAAGTGATCCAGCCACAACGTGCCTTCATTAATCAGGCCCAGTGCACATTATAGACCGGTACTTGCGTCACGCAGTGCGCATTACAGACCGGTTCTTGCGTCACGTACATTACAGACCGGTTCTTGCGTCACGCAGTGGACATTACAGACCAGTGTTTGCGTCACAGTGCACATTACAGACCGGTGCTTGCGTCACGCAGTGCACATTACAGACCGGTGCTTGCGTCACGCAGTGCACATTACAGACCGGTGCTTGCGTCACGCAGTGCACATTACAGACCGGTGCTTGCGTCACACAGTGCACATTACAGACCGGTGCTTGCGTCACGCAGTGCACATTACAGACCGGTGCTTGCGTCACGCAGTGCACATTACAGACCGGCGCTTGCGTCACACAGTGCACATTACAGACCGGTGCTTGTGTCACGCAGTGCACATTACAGACCGGTGCTTGCGTCACGCAGTGCACATTACAGACCAGTGTTTGCGTCACAGTGTACATTACAGACCGGTGCTTGCGTCACACAGTGCACATTACAGACCGGTGCTTGTGTCACACAGTGCACATTACAGACCGGTGCTTGCGTCACACAGTGCACATTACAGACCGGTGCTTGCGTCACACAGTGCACATTACAGACCAGTGTTTGCGTCACAGTGTACATTACAGACCGGTGCTTGCGTCACACAGTGTACATTACAGACCGGTGCTTGCGTCACAGTGCACATTACAGACCGGTGCTTGCGTCACACAGTGCACATTACAGACCGGTGCTTGTGTCACAATGCACATTACAGACAGGTGCTTGCGTCACGCAGTGCACATTACAGACCGGTGCTTGCGTAACGCAGTGCACATTACAGACCGGTGCTTGCGTCACGCAGTGCACATTACAGACCGGTGCTTGTGTCACAATGCACATTACAGACCGGTGCTTGTGTCACAATGCACATTACAGACCGGTGCTTGCGTCACGCAGTGCACATTACAGACCGGTGCTTGCGTCACGCAGTGCACATTACAGACCGGTGCTTGCGTCACGCAGTGCACATTACAGACCGGTGCTTGCGTCACGCAGTGCACATTACAGACCGGTGCTTGCGTCACACAGTGCACATTACAGACCGGTGCTTGCGTCACAGTGCACATTACAGACCGGTGCTTGCGTCACAGTGCACATTACAGACCGGTGCCTGCGTCACAGTGCACATTACAGACCGGTGCTTGTGTCACAATGCACATTACAGACCGGTGCTTGCGTCACATAGTGCACATTACAGACCGGTGCTTGTGTCACAATGCACATTACAGACAGGTGCTTGCGTCACAGTGCACATTACAGACCGGTGCTTGCGTCACGCAGTGCACATTACAGACCGGTGCTTGCGTCACACAGTGCACATTACAGACCGGTGCTTGCGTCACAGTGCACATTACAGACCGGTGCTTGTGTCACAATGCACATTACAGACCGGTGCTTGCGTCACATAGTGCACATTACAGACCGGTGCTTGCGTCACGCAGTGCACATTACAGACCGGTGCTTGCGTCACACAGTGCACATTACAGACCGGTGCTTGCGTCACGCAGTGCACATTACAGACCGGTGCTTGCGTCACACAGTGCACATTACAGACCGGTGCTTGCGTCACACAGTGCACATTACAGACCGGTGCTTGCGTCACGCAGTGTACATTACAGACCAGTGCTTGTGTCACACAGTGCACATTACAGACCGGTGCTTGCGTCACACAGTGCACATTACAGACCGGTGCTTGCGTCACGCAGTGCACATTACAGACCGGTGCTTGCGTCACGCAGTGCACATTACAGACCGGTGCTTGCGTCACACAGTGCACATTACAGACCGGTGCTTGTGTCACAATGCACATTACAGACCGGTGCTTGCGTCACATAGTGCACATTACAGACCGGTGCTTGCGTCACGCAGTGCACATTACAGACCAGTGCTTGCGTCACATAGTGCACATTACAGACAGGTGCTTGCGTCACGCAGTGCACATTACAGACCAGTGCTTGAGTCACACAGTGCACATTACAGACCGGTGCTTGCGTCACACAGTGCACATTACAGACCGGTGCTTGCGTCACACAGTGCACATTACAGACCGGAGCTTGCGTCACGCAGTGCACATTACAGACCGGTGCTTGCGTCACGCAGTGCACATTACAGACCGGTGCTTGCGTCACAGTGCACATTACAGACCGGTGCTTGCGTCACAGTGCACATTACAGACCGGTGCTTGCGTCACAGTGCACATTACAGACCAGTGCTTGTGTCACAATGCACATTACAGACCGGTGCTTGCGTCACATAGTGCACATTACAGACCGGTGCTTGCGTCACATAGTGCACATTACAGACCGGTGCTTGCGTCACAGTGCACATTACAGACCGGTGCTTGCGTCACAGTGCACATTACAGACCGGTGCTTGTGTCACAATGCACATTACAGACCGGTGCTTGCGTCACATAGTGCACATTACAGACCGGTGCTTGCGTCACAGTGCACATTACAGACCGGTGCTTGCGTCACACAGTGCACATTACAGACCGGTGCTTGCGTCACAGTGCACATTACAGACCGGTGCTTGCGTCACAGTGCACATTACAGACCGGTGCTTGCGTCACAGTGCACATTACAGACCAGTGCTTGTGTCACAATGCACATTACAGACCGGTGCTTGCGTCACATAGTGCACATTACAGACCGGTGCTTGCGTCACATAGTGCACATTACAGACCGGTGCTTGTGTCACAGTGCACATTACAGACCGGTGCTTGTGTCACAATGCACATTACAGACCGGTGCTTGCGTCACGCAGTGCACATTACAGACAGGTGCTTGTGTCACAGTGCACATTACAGACCGGTGCTTGCGTCACATAGTGCACATTACAGACCGGTGCTTGCGTCACGCAGTGCACATTACAGACCAGTGCTTGAGTCACATAGTGCACATTACAGACCGGTTCTTGTGTCACACAGTGCACATTACAGACCGGTGCTTGCGTCACATAGTGCACATTACAGACCGGTGCTTGTGTCACACAGTGCACATTACAGACCGGTGCTTGCGTCACAGTGCACATTACAGACCGGTGCTTGCGTCACGCAGTGCACATTACAGACCGGTGCTTGTGTCACACAGTGCACATTACAGACCGGTGCTTGCGTCACACAGTGCACATTACAGACCGGTGCTTGCGTCACACAGTGCACATTACAGACAGGTGCTTGTGTCACGCAGTGCACATTACAGACCGGTGCTTGCGTCACGCAGTGCACATTACAGACCGGTGCTTGTGTCACACAGTGCACATTACAGACCGGTGCTTGTGTCACAATGCACATTACAGACCGGTGCTTGTGTCACACAGTGCACATTACAGACCGGTGCTTGTGTCACACAGTGCACATTACAGACCGGTGCTTGTGTCACAATGCACATTACAGACCGGTGCTTGTGTCACAATGCACATTACAGACCGGTGCTTGTGTCACACAGTGCACATTACAGACCGGTCTCTGCTGACACCAATATAGCAAAGTATTATGTTACACAAAGCGAATATATATGACACAGGAAATAGCCCAGTGTCCTGTTACTTTCACAGGTGACGCTTTAGTCAAACTAGCATGAATCAAGGAGTATGAATCTCAAGATGCCCTCCTACTGCCCGGTCATCGATGGGTCCCCGGATAGTGGATCTGCATGTAGCATTGTGCGATTGCGGATACATATGACAATGCTCATGTGAACAAGTCACATCCACCTCCTATCACTTTAGAACACACATTGGTCATAAAATGGCTGCTCCTTTCAGCTTCTTGAAATCATGAGGGGACACCGGGACTGCTGTCATTCATTCCTCCCAACATTTCAGTCCCCGGCAGCGGGGCAGGGGGCGTGGCCTCATAGCGATGGGGGTGTGGCCATGCCATGATGAGTAGATGGCCACACGCCCAGAGGACTGCCTAGTGCTGTATAGTACTAAGCTGCCCATTACAGACCTCCCTTCCACTCCAAACACTGCAACACCTAGTTCACAGTGAGCGTAAGATACCTCCCACGGGACAAACATGTCCGCGAGCAGGACAGAGCCCTAAAACCGATACTGTCCTACAAAAATTGGGACAGTTGGGAGATATGATTATTGCATTTAAAAAGAGCTGAGAAAAGTTGTGACAAGACTGGTAGAATGGGCCATTCTGCAGGGGTTCCGTCTATGCAATCTTCAAGATCCGCTTCATCATTCCGCACTATATATGCAGAATAACAAAGCTTTGAAGACTTTGAGATACTGGTTCTGTTGACGCCATCTCAGAACAGAATAAACAGAATATAAGCTCTGCAGACCAGCATCTTCGTAGTAAGGCTCAGTTCTCTCTATCTTTTCATAAAAGATTACTTGGGCAGCACAGTGGCCTAGTGGTTAGCACTTCTGTCTCACAGCACTGGGGTCATGAGTTCAATTCCTGACCATGGCCTTATCTGTGTGGAGTTTGTATGTTCTCCCTGTGTTTGCATGGGTTTCCTCCGGGTGCTCTGGTTTCCTCCCACACTCCAAAAACATACTAGTAGGTTATTTGGCTGCTATCAAAATTGACCCTAGTCTCTCCCTCTCTGTCTTACTGTGTGTGAGTGTGTGTCTATATTAGGGAATTTAGACTGTAAGCTCCAATTGGGCAGGGACTGATGTGAATGTACAGCGCTGCGGAATTAGTGGCGCTATATAAATAAATGATGATGATTACTTACCACCTGTATATTTTGTGGTAATGGGGAAATTCATAATAAATTGCCCCAACTTACTGCAACAGCAAGAACCTCTCCCCAAGCTCATTGGAATATTCTGCAAGCTCCTCACCCCAAATTCTATCTTTGGGTTATATTTACTAAACTGCGGGTTAGAAAAAGTGGAGAATTTGCCTATAGCAACCAATCATTTTCTAGCTGTCATTTTGTAGAATGTACTAAATAAATGATAACTAGAATCTGATTGGTTGCTATTTGCTACTCCATTTTTTGAAACCCACAGTTTAGTAAGTATACTGCTTTGTCTTGTTGAGATTAATACTTGCACCTCTGAACTGCAATTAAGGAAAGTCTGAGCCCCCTTTATTGCTGGGCCATAGGCTACCACCCAAAACGTCCATGTTATTCATCACTGGAGTACATTACATCATGGGTTTCCTCTGGGTGCTCCGGTTTCCTCCCACACTCTAAAAACATACAGGTAGGTTAATTGGCTGCTATCAAAATTCACCCTAGTCTGTCTGTATGTGCGTGTTAGGGAATTTAGACTGTAAGCTCCAATGGGGCAGGGACTGATGTGAGTGAGTTCTCTGTACAGCGCTGCGGGATCAGTGACGCTATATAAATAACTGATGATCATCATCATCATCATCTACAATGCACATTGTGGGCCGGATTGATCAAGGAATGTAAATGCACATACAAGACATAATTTCTTTAAAATCGCTTTGCGCATGCCCAGAACTGGACAATATGCCAGTAAACGCAGCATGGAGGGGACTGGGCGTATGCCCGTAGTCAGTGTACAGTAAGGACGGGCCAAGCTCGAGCGCACGCAGCAGCATCCGATCCAAGCTCCGGCATCTCTCAGGGACGTGTTTTTCAGCTGTATCACTTGCACCAGCTACAAGTCGGGTGTAAGTGCTGATTACTAGTGATGATGCACTGTAGGGGGGACAGTACACTCTATATACTGCACTATATGGGGGACAGTACCTACTATATACTGCACTGTAGGGGGGACAGTACCCACTATATACTGCACTGTAGGGGGGACAGTACACTCTATATACTGCACTGTAGGGGGGACAGTACACTCTATATACTGCACTGTAGGGGGGACAGTACACTCTATATACTGCACTGTAGGGGGGACAGTACCCACTATATACTGCACTGTAGGGGGGACAGTACACTCTATATACTGCACTGTAGGGGGGACAGTACACTCTATATACTGCACTGTAGGGGGGACAGTACACTCTATATACTGCACTATATGGGGGACAGTACCTACTATATACTGCACTGTAGGGGGGACAGTACACTCTATATACTGCACTATATGGGGGACAGTACCTACTATATACTGCACTGTAGGGGGGACAGTACACGCTATATACTGCACTGTAGGGGTGACAGTACACTCTATATACTGCACTGTAGGGGGACAGTACCCACTATATACTGCACTGTAGGGGGGACAGTACACTCTATATACTGCACTGTAGGGGGGACAGTACACTCTATATACTGCACTGTAGGGGGGACAGTACACTCTATATACTGCACTGTAGGGGGGACAGTACACTCTATATACTGCACTGTAAGGGGGACAGTACCCACTATATACTGCACTGTATGGGGGACAGTACACTCTATATACTGCACTGTATGGGGGACAGTACACTCTATATACTGCACTGTAGGGGTGACAGTACACTCTATATACTGCACTGTAGGGGGACAGTACCCACTATATACTGCACTGTAGGGGGGACAGTACACTCTATATACTGCACTGTAGGGGGGACAGTACACTCTATATACTGCACTGTAGGGTGGACAGTACACTCTATATACTGCACTGTAGGGGGGACAGTACCCACTATATACTGCACTGTAGGGGGTACAGTACACTCTATATACTGCACTGTAGGGGGGACAGTACATGCTATATACTGCACTGTAGGGGGACAGTACCCACTATATACTGCACTGTATGGGGGACAGTACACTCTATATACTGCACTGTATGGGGGACAGTACACTCTATATACTGCACTGTAGGGGGGACAGTACACTCTATATACTGCTCTGTAGGGGGGACAGTACACTCTATATACTGCACTATAGGGAGGACAGTACACACTATATACTGCACTGTAGGGGGGATAGTATGCACTATATACTGCACTGTAGGGGGGCCAGTACGCACTATATACTGCACTGTAGGGGGGACAGTACACTCTATATACTGCACTGTAGGGTGGACAGTACACTCTATATACTGCACTGTAGGGGGGACAGTACCCACTATATACTGCACTGTAGGGGGTACAGTACACTCTATATACTGCACTGTAGGGGGGACAGTACATGCTATATACTGCACTGTAGGGGGACAGTACACTCTATATACTGCACTGTAGGGGGGACAGTACACTCTATATACCTCACTGTAGGAGGGACAGTACACACTATATACTATACTGTAGGGGGGGCAGTACACACTATATACTATACTGTAGCGGGGACAGTACACACTATATACTATACTGTAGGGGGGACAGTACACTCTATATACTGCACTGTAGGGGGACAGTACATTCTATATACTGCACTGTAGGGGGGACAGTACCCACTATATACTGCACTGTAGGGGGGACAGTACACGCTATATACTGCACTGTAGGGGGGACAGTACACTCTATATACTGCACTGTAGGGGGGACAGTACACTCTATATACTGCACTGTAGGGGGGACAGTACACACTATATACTGCACTGTAGGGGGGACAGTACACTCTATATACTGCACTGTAGGAGGGACAGTACACACTATATACTGCACTGTAGGGGGACAGTACACTCTATATACTGCACTGTAGGGGGGACAGTACACTCTATATACCTCACTGTAGGAGGGACAGTACACACTATATACTATACTGTAGGGGGGGCAGTACACACTATATACTATACTGTAGCGGGGACAGTACACACTATATACTATACTGTAGGGGGGACAGTACACTCTATATACTGCACTGTAGGGGGACAGTACATTCTATATACTGCACTGTAGGGGGGACAGTACCCACTATATACTGCACTGTAGGGGGGACAGTACACGCTATATACTGCACTGTAGGGGGGACAGTACACTCTATATACTGCACTGTAGGGGGGACAGTACACTCTATATACTGCACTGTAGGGGGGACAGTACACACTATATACTGCACTGTAGGGGGGACAGTACACTCTATATACTGCACTGTAGGAGGGACAGTACACACTATATACTGCACTGTAGGGGGGACAGTACACAATATATAATGCACTGTAGGGGGGACAGTACACACTATATACTGCACTGTAGGGGGACAGTACACAATATATAATGCACTGTAGGGGGGGCAATACACACTATATATTGCACTGTAGGGGGGACAGTACACACTATATACTGCACTGTAGGGGGGACAGTACACTCTATATACTGCACTGTAGGGGGGACAGTTCACACTATATATTGCACTGTAGGGGGGGCAGTACACACAATATATAATGCACTGTAGGGGGGACAGTACACACTATATACTGCACTGTAGGGTGGACAGTACACTCTATATACTGCACTGTAGGGGGGACAGTACACACACTATATACCTCACTGTAGGAGGGACAGTACACACTATATATTGTACAGTGGGAGGGGGCATTATTTATCTAAACCCCCCTAGACATGATGACAGAGTTAGGCGCACTCCGTCTGTACTCACCAGGGAGCTCTAATCACTAGTTCCTTGGCACAGACATCATGAGATGGTGCTGGGAGCAGGTGGCCTGTTTTGCATATTACTAGTGTTGTACTCACTGGTTTATTCTGTAATTAATACACAGGGGGACATGGAAGAGAAAAGTTACACACTTGTCTATCTTTACTCTGAATCCATCCAGACAGTACACAGGGAGGTGTTACACTGTGTGAGGGGGAAACATTGAAGCGCTCAGTGTACAGATACACCCTTGGGGAAGAAACAGAATAATACACCATAGAACAGACACAAGAAGGACATATTGCCCCCACTCCTGTATAATAACAGTGCAAGAGTCATATAAGCGGTTGGATGATAGAAATTTGGAGAAGCTGCTTTAATTAGGGGGATGGGTCAGAGAGACACAGGTAACCATGACATAGACATGACTGTGCTTACACGCAGGTAGGACCGTGTAGAAGGACACAGGTAACCATGATACAGACATGACTGTGCTTACACGCAGGTAGGACCGCGTAGGAGGACACAGGTAACCATGACATAGACATGACTGTGCTTACACACAGGTAGGACCGCGTAGGAGGACACAGGTAACCATGACATAGACATGACTGTGCTTACACGCAGGTAGGACCGTGTAGAAGGACACAGGTAACCATGACATAGACATGACTGTGCTTACACGCAGGTAGGACTGCGTAGGAGGACACAGGCAACCATGACATAGACATGACTGTGCCTTACACGCAGGTAGGACCACGTAAAAGGACACATGTAACCATGACATAGACATGACTGTGCTGACACGCAGGTAGGACCTCGTAGAAGAACACAGGTAACCATGACATAGACATGACTGTGCTTACACGCAGGTAGGACCACATAGAAGGACACAGGTAACCATGACATAGACATGACTGTGCTTACACGCAGGTAGGACTGCGTAGGAGGACACAGGCAACCATGACATAGACATGACTGTGCCTTACACGCAGGTAGGACCACGTAAAAGGACACATGTAACCATGACATAGACATGACTGTGCTGACACGCAGGTAGGACCGCGTAGAAGGACACAGGTAACCATGACATAGACATGACTGTGCTTACACACAGGTAGGACCGCCTAGAAGGATACAGGTAACCATGACATAGACATGACTGTGCTGACACGCAGGTAGGACCGCTTAGAAGGATACAGGTAACCATGACATAGACATGACTGTGCTGACACGCAGGTAGGACCATGTAGAAGGACAGAGGAAACCATGACATAGACATGACTGTGCTTACACGCAGGTAGGACCGCGTAGAAGGATACAGGTAACCATGACATAGATATGACTGTGCTTACACGCAGGTAGGACCGCGTAGAAGGATACAGGTAACCATGACATAGACATGACTGTGCTTACACGCAGGTAGGACCGCTTAGAAGGATACAGGTAACCATGACATAGACATGACTGTGCTGACACGCAGGTAGGACCGCTTAGAAGGATACAGGTAACCATGACATAGACATGACTGTGCTGACACGCAGGTAGGACCATGTAGAAGGACAGAGGAAACCATGACATAGACATGACTGTGCTTACACGCAGGTAGGACCGCGTAGAAGGATACAGGTAACCATGACATAGACATGACTGTGCTTACACGTACACGCAGGTAGGACCGTGTAGAAGGATACAGGTAACCATGACATAGACATGACTGTGCTTACACGTACACGCAGGTAGGACCGTGTAGAAGGATACAGGTAACCGTGACATAGATATGACTGTGCCTTACACGCAGGTAGGACCGCATAGAAGGACAGAGGAAACCATGACATAGACATGACTGTGCTTACACGCAGGTAGGACCGTGTAGAAGGATACAGGTAACCGTGACATAGATATGACTGTGCCTTACACGCAGGTAGGACCATGTAGAAGGACAGAGGAAACCATGACATAGACATGACTGTGCTTACACGCAGGTAGGACCGTGTAGAAGGATACAGCTAACCGTGACATAGATATGACTGTGCTTACACGCAGGTAGGACCGCGTAGAAGGATACAGGTAACCATGACATAGACATGACTGTGCTTACACGCAGGTAGGACCGCGTAGAAGGACACAGGTAACCATGACATAGACATGACTGTGCTTACACACAGGTAGGACCGTGTAGAAAGATACAGGTAACCATGACATAGACATGACTGTGCTTACACGCAGGTAGGACCGCGTAGAAGGACACAGGTAACCATGACATAGACATGACTGTGCTGACACACAGGTAGGACCACGTAGAAGGACACAGGTAACCGTGACATAGACATGACTGTGCTTACACGCAGGTAGGACCGCGTAGAAGGATACAGGTAACCATGACATAGATATGACTGTGCTTACACGCAGGTAGGACCGCGTAGAAGGATACAGGTAACCATGACATAGACATGACTGTGCTGACACGCAGGTAGGACCGCGTAGAAGGACACAGGTAACCATGACATAGACATGACTGTGCTTACACGCAGGTAGGACCGTGTAGAAGGATACAGGTAACCATGACATAGATATGACTGTGCTTACACGCAGGTAGGACCGCGTAGAAGGATACAGGTAACCATGACATAGATATGACTGTGCTTACACGCAGGTAGGACCGCGTAGAAGGATACAGGTAACCATGACATAGACATGACTGTGCTTACACGCAGGTAGGACCGCGTAGAAAGACACAGGTAACCATGACATAGACATGACTGTGCTTACACGCAGGTAGGACCGTGTAGAAAGATACAGGTAACCATGACATAGACATGACTGTGCTTACACGTACACACAGGTAGGACCGCGTAGAAGGACACAGGTAACCGTGACATAGACATGACTGTGCTTACACGCAGGTAGGACCGCGTAGAAGGACACAGGTAACCATGACATAGACATGACTGTGCTTACACGTACACACAGGTAGGACCGCGTAGAAGGACACAGGTAACCGTGACATAGACATGACTGTGCTTACACGCAGGTAGGACCGCGTAGAAGGACACAGGTAACCGTGACATAGACATGTCTGTGCCTTACACGCAGGTAGGACCACGTAGAAGGACACAGGTAACCATGACATAGACATGACTGTGCCTTACACGCAGGTAGGACCGCGTAGAAGTATACAGGTAACCATGACATAGACATGACTGTGCCTTACACGCAGGTAGAAGCACACATACCTCCATGTCACACAGAATTAATTCATGTACATTGCAGATAATCAGATAAAGACCTCACACTGGTTTAATGTCTGCTGCGCAGTGCTCACTGGTGTTTTCTCTCATTGCCCCCTGTATTTCGGTGACTCCCAGCCACCCCATGACCCAAATGTGTCGCCACGTAAATTATAGAGTCACTTGTCACAGATATAGAAACAATGAGTTATTGCTGCAATTTAACAAGAAAATATCTCCAGGCAGCCGGCGCGGTACCGCGCTGTATTGTGCATCATCAGAGTCTATAGCTGCTATCTGATCACATGCACCGGACATTACCGCTAGTCCCGGGATGTTTCCCTGGACCCCCAACTATCTCACCAGGACAAGTCATGGTACAGAACCCTGTCTGACAACTGTGTCCTTTCTATCATTACAGTGCAGGTATGATGGGTGCTCTGTTCTACACCCCAACCTGCACCCTCCACACATTATACACACTACATCTCTCAGGAATCCAGATATTAGACACCCAAATGAAGTTCAGTTCAAAAGTCCAAAGGCTAAGAAAGAAATGAGAGGACCCTTGCCTGTCTCTGCAGGCGGCGGTGTATGCACCAGAGGAGAATCAGTGTGTACGTTACAGATACAACACAACAATGTGTACAGCACAATACCTCATGTACATCTAGTAGCCCATGGGCCGGTAACTAGATCTGCAGGACCTCGTGTGAGTGCACATATAATAAGCCTAGATAATAAGATAATCACTGCGTAACGTAGTGGTGCTTTATATAATATATATAATAATATTATATGCTGACATGGTACAGCACACCTCCAGCTACACCGCCCCCTCCCCTACTCTGGAGGCTGATGCTGCTCTGCAGTCTATTCTGCTGAATGCAGAGCTTTGGGTGGAATGGGTTAATGCTGGGCTTGTTTTAGTTTACCACGGTGTGCGGTGATATAGACATTAACTTGCCCCACGCTTTATATGCTGCAGAGGTTATAGACCCCATCTAACAGCCCCTGAGTGTGTGTGACCCCAATACCAGAATCTTCTGCAGCCTCCTCCATTCTTGTTATACACATGGACTACAAGAGGCGCTGAGGCTAACGCTAACCTCCAAGAGAGGCTGGAGGAGGATCAGTGCCGGTCACCTCTCTGTGTCCCTTCCATCTATCCAGTGCCCACCTGTCCTCACACACCTTCTCCTCCCTGAGTCACCTTCCTTTATCACCCCCCCCCAGTCTCTGTCCCCTGTCACCCCCCCAGTCTCCCTCCTCTTCTGACACCTGACTCCTGCACTGTACAGACCCGGTGTTACCCCCATGTCCTGTCTCCTCACCGCAGCATCCTGGGATCACCGCAAGAAATCCATCTCAGTGCCAGGCTGAAAATATTGGAGAGAAGGAGGCAGACAGCTGGGGAGGGGAGGAGAGAGGCACAAGGCCCTCCTAGGAAGGAGGCATCTCACGCCCACAGCAGGCAGATCCTGGAAAGAGAGACAGGGAGGAGAGACAGCACATGACAGGGAGAGTGAGATGTCTGAGACAGAAAGAGAGAGTGAGTGAGGGAATAACGGGCACCTGTGTCTAATATCTAAGTAACATGAATAATAGATACAATGTAACAATTGTAATGAGTGCTCTATACAATGTATCATGTACTGTCATTGCAGACACTGTACAGGATGTGTATAATATTGTGTCACTGTATGTGTGTGTGTGTGTGTGTATATACACTGTTGATGTGTAACATCTGTGCAGCAGTGAAGATATTTGTACGACATGTTCCAGTATTAGACATGGAGAATGGGAAGAGGGCAAGCAGGTGACAAGGGGTGGGGGGGATAATTGTGCCCATTTCCCACAATCCATCTGCTCACCTGTCCCAGGTGATAACATGTACATGTCAGAGTCAGAATCCACAAGACTGATGTAGTTCTATAATGGGCAAACTCTGCAATAAAATCTACTCACACGACGTGATAGAGGGCTCAGCTCTGCATTATATATTACTATAGTCATACCTGTATTACTCAGAGAGAAACATATTATATACCAGATATTACATGGGTGACCTCTGTATGGGACACTACATGTCTCAGGTCTGTATGTCATATTACATATGACAGCTCTGCATGTTTATTGCATTTGTCAGCCCTTTATGAATATTACATGGGTCAGCCCTGTACGGACATTACATGGGTCAGCTGTGTACGGATATTACATGGGTCAGCTCTCTCTGGAAATTACATGGGTCAGCTGTGTACGGATATTACATGGGTCAGCTGTGTACGGATATTATATGAGTCAGCTGTGTACGGATATTACATGGGTCAGCTGTGTACGGATATTACATGGGTCAGCTCTCTCTGGATATTACATGGGTCAGCTGTGTACGGATATTACATGGGTCAGCTGTGTACGGATATTTCATGAGTCAGCTGTGTACGGATATTACATGGGTCAGCTCTCACTGGATATTACATGGGTCAGCTGTGTACGGATATTACATGGGTCAGCTCTCTCTGGATATTACATGGGTCAGATCTGTATGGATATTACATGGGTCAGCTCTCTCTGGATATTACATGGGTCAGCTCTCTCTGGATATTACATGGGTCAGCTCTGTATGAATATTACATGTGTCAGCCCTGTACGGATATTACATGGGTCAGCTCTGTACGGATATTACATGGGTCAGCTCTGTACGGATATTACATGGGTCAGCTCTATATGGATATTACATGGGTCAGCTCTCTCTGGATATTACATGGGTCAGATCTGTACGAATATTACATGGGTCAGCTGTGTACGGATATTACATGAGTCAGCTCTGTATGGATATTACATGGGTCAGCTCTGTACGGATATTACATGGGTCAGCTCTCTCTGGATATTACATGGGTCAGCTCTGTACGGATATTACATGGGTCAGCTCTGTATGGATATTACATGGGTCAGCTCTCTCTGGATATTACATGGGTCAGCTGTGTACGGATATTACATGGGTCAGCTCTGTACGGATATTACATGGGTCAGCTCTGTACAGATATTACATGGGTCAGCTGTGTACGGATGTTACATGGGTCCGCTCTGTACAGATATTACATGGGTCAGCTCTGTACAGATGTTACATGGGTCAGCTCTGTACGGATATTACATGGGTCAGCTCTGTACAGATATTACATGGGTCAGCTGTGTACGGATGTTACATGGGTCAGCTCTGTACAGATATTACATGGGTCAGCTGTGTACGGATATTACATGGGTCAGCTCTGTACAGATATTACATGGGTCAGCTCTGTACAGATGTTACATGGGTCAGCTCTGTACGGATGTTACATGGGTCAGCTGTGTACGGATATTACATGGGTCAGCTCTGTACGGATGTTACATGGGTCATGTGATTCTCTCGACTGTAAGCTCTCACAAGTGTGCCCTCTTCCCTCGTGTCCTCCTCCCTCATTACCTATGCCACCAGCATAACTGTGACTCTTCTCCTTTCCTCTATCAGTGGCTCTGCCCCGCCTGCTGCACCCATCCTCCTCTGCACAGTTTCCGCCTACGCAGATTTGATCCCTGTTCCCTGACCTCTCATGCCACGTTCCTCGTAGCATAGTGAGAGGTTATACCCTGTCTACCTCTTCAGTGATGCTGGATCAGCTTCTCGTTGCTGTGTGTTGTAATGTTATGTTATACTGTTTTACTGAACGACCCTGCGGAACCCCTCTAGCCCCTTATAAATAAAATATAAAAATGGTCTGCATTGCTTATAGGAGTGAAGGAGAATATTCAGCAGTGTAATTACCGTCATCTTTTCTTTCACTGCTGGTGTCCGCACTTGTTCCTTCTGTAATAGAACTTTTGATGATTGCTGTACCTGCTTCACTTCCAGTGATGGGAGATGTCTGGCCTTGTCCTTCTTTCTACGTCTCTTCTGCACAAAACAATAGAGGTAAATTGTACAGTAATACAGAGAATAGGAATGACACACTGTTATATTGTGGTGTACATCAGAGACCGGCACCGCACTCTGTAATGTACATCAGAGACCGGCACCGCACTCTGTAATGTACATCAGAGACCGGCACCGCACTCTGTGATGTACATCAGAGACCGGCACCGCACTCTGTGATGTACATCAGAGACCGGCACCGCACTCTGTAATGTACATCAGAGACCGGCACCGCACTCTGTAATGTACATCAGAGACCGGCACCGCAATCTGTAATGTACATCAGAGACCGGCACCGCACTCTGTAATGTACATCAGAGACCGGCACCGCACTCTGTAATGTACATCAGAGACCGGCACCGCACTCTGTAATGTACATCAGAGACCGGCACCGCACTCTGTAATGTACATCAGAGACCGGCACCGCAATCTGTAATGTACATCAGAGACCGGCACCGCACTCTGTAATGTACATCAGAGACCGGCACCGCACTCTGTAATGTACATCAGAGACCGGCACTGCACTCTGTAATGTACATCAGAGACCGGCACCGCACTCTGTGATGTACATCAGAGACCGGCACCGCACTCTGTGATGTACATCAGAGACCGGCACTGCACTCTGTAATGTACATCAGAGACCGGCACCGCACTCTCTTCCATATATCACATCCAGCAGTCACAGCTTTATGTGTTCGCGCAGCACACACATCACTAATAAACAAGTATATCTTCACCAGGGTCCACTAGTAACCATGTAGCTGAGATAGCTACTCACCTTGTCTGTAAGCCTGTCCTGATGTTAGACAGCCCTTCATTCATTTATGCCATTACACAGTAACAATGCTACAGGCGAAAAATAAGAATTCTCCCAAAATCTAAATAAACCAGTTCTGCCTCTCCACCCACCCTAATCCAAAGGTCTCATTATGGGATTGTCTTGCAGCAGCCCCGCCACAAGATTATATCACTGAAAGACTCAGCTGCTCAAATATATATATAGACACACACTTTATGGGATTGTATATTATATTGTTCAATGGAAGTCTGCAGATACATTACTTGCAGCTATGTACCAGGAGCTCAGTATGGTGCGGTTATCACTGGAATTGTTGGGTGTTGGTGTAGTCCACCTTATGGTGGGAAGAGCTGCGTAACGTGTAGAACACTTGTAACTGCTCCACATATGGTTCAAGCAGACTTCAGAAATCTATTTATCCGCTTAATGCTTTTATAGAGCAGACCTATTTCTCAGTTTGGGAGCAGTCAGCAAGACTATTTGTGATTAGCTGTTCTTCTGTATGGGGGCACCCAGGCTGCTAGTTCATGTGTCCTCATTTTCCATTGTTAGTGGCCCATTGGCCGAGTACTGATTACAGTAACTCTGAGGTTCTGTATAAACCACTTGTCACCCGTAGATTCTCTCTACAACGGTAACACAGGCAGACATGAGCAAATTCCACCCACATAAATCCTTTTAATAAACCGTCCTACAAAATAAAAGGATAACGTTTGCCACATAACACTATGTTGGCGCTTCTCTGCTTCAGGATTGGAATCTTAATGAAACTAGAAGGCGAGATACAGAGAAATCTTATTGGAAAGCATACTACCGTCTGTGCAAGACCTAGGAGTTGGCAGAATATTCATATTGCATCAGCACAATGAACCAAAGCTCACAGTAAAACCCCACATTGCAGCAGCTTAAATACAATAAAATCATTGTCCTGTGGCCTATTTATTAATAATCAGCGATATGACTCGGAGTGATAGAAATCCTATTATCGCCATATGTTATCAATAAGGCAATTCTGGCCGGCACTTTTGAGAGTTAAATGACTGCTTCACCGGCCAGTATTAGGAGATCTGCGGATACTTAACGGTTCACACATGCGCAGCTGAGCTTGAGGCCAGGATTTGGAAAGATGGCGATTGGATGATTTGTACTGCCACGTCCTTGTTAAATAGCCTTTTCCATGCATCGCACGGGAAGGTTATCTCTGGTGATAGCCCACAAATCTTTTCGGTCAGGGGTGCCCTTCCAACGTGATGAGACGGGAGCAAGGTTGGAAAGAAGAAAGGGGGAGATCTGAGGCATCCAGATAAATAAAGCTGGTGAAGGCTATGTCAACCCCAGAGCATATATAGACATTAGAATGTCTGGTACTTGTATAGGCAAATCAGCTGCTCTTACTAATATGCGCTGGAGTGATGTCTCTCCAGGAGAGGTTAGACGGATCCTGGGATGTGTAATCTCTCCAGGGGAGATCAGGAGGATCCTGGGATGTGCTATCTCTCCAGAGGGGATCAGACGGATCCTGGGATGTGCTATCTCTCCAGGGGAGATCAGACAGATCCTGGGAAGTGTTATCTCTCCAGGGAAGATCAGACGGATCCTGGGATGTGTTATCTCTTCAGGGGAGATCAGAAGGACCCTGGGATATGTTATCTCTCCAGGAGAGATCAGACAGACCCTGGGATGTGTTATCACTCCAAGGGAGATCAGGAGGATCCTGGGATGTGTTATCTCTCCAGGGGAGAACAGAGGGATCCTGGGATGTGTTATATATCCAGGGGATATCAGGAGGATCCTGGGATGTGTAATCTCTTCAGGGGAGATCAGAGGAATCCTGGGATGTGCTATCTCTCCAGAGGGGATCAGACGGATCCTGGGATGTGCTATCTCTCCAGGGGAGATCAGACGGATCCTGGGAAGTGTTATCTCTCCAGGGGAGATGTCACTCACCGGACCGTGAGTGCCTCTTCCCGGACATTTAGGAACCGTGGCCGTCCACCATCCTGAGGGTCTGCGCATGCGCAGCCCTTTTCTATACTTCAGTGTATACCCCTTTAACTTAATTGGCAGATCAGGCAACCTCCCTATATTAAGCACCTGTGGTCACCACCACATTGCCTGATCTTGGAGTCTCATTCCTCATGAGTCTCTGAAGGTGTTCCTGTATTACTTGTGTATTCAGTGCTGCTGATTCCTGTGGTTTCCAAACCACTTCTACTACTGTGGTTCCATACCACTTCTACCATCAACTGTGTCATCATGACTGTTTGCTGATTCCTATCCGCTGCCTCCGTGCACTCCAGCTTTTACCTCACTCACCTGCTTCTCATCAAGTCTGTTTGCTGATTTCTATCCGCTGCCTCCGTGCACTACAGTCTCCTGCTTGCAACTCGCCTGTGTTCAACATCGTGACTGCCAGCTGACTACTATCCGCTGCCTCTGTGCACTACAGTCTCCTGCTTGCAACTCGCCTGTGTTCAACATCGTGACTGCCAGCTGACTGCTATCCGCTGCCTCTGTGCACTACAGTCTCCTGCTTGCAACTCGCCTGTGTTCAACATCGTGACTGCCAGCTGACTACTATCCGCTGCCTCTGTGCACTACAGTCTCCTGCTTGCAACTCGCCTGTGTTCAACATCGTGACTGCCAGCTGATTACTATCCGCTGCCTCCGTGCACTACACTCTCATCTCATCTTTGCTGTGTCTTCCTCGAGACTGCCGCTTTTCATTACCATCTGCTACACTTCGTGATCTACAGCTCCTGCCCTGCGCTGCACTCCTGTTTCCCATCGCTGTTGGTTCCTGTGGTTGCTACTGGTTACCTCCGTGTGCCGCTGAGTCCTGCCGCTGTGGTCAGCGCTATCGTCCATCTCCTGCTGATCCACTCTCCACGCCTTCACGTGTTCCACTGGCCTCTACCCTCCTGTCAGCATTGGATTTGTATCTCTTCTACTACCCTCTGCTGGATCATCTCCATTCTCCTGGGTTTCCTATGAGTCCAGTTCCACGTGTTGCTGACTCCTGTGGATTCGTGTCCCTGTCGGTCTACTCACCTGTGCGCTGCACCTGCTAGACCGCTGCTTCTCCTATCCAGGGACTTCCTATCCAGTCGGTCTCCAGCCGCTCAGGTACCGCTGCAATCCCATCTGACTGCTACTGCTGAACCACGGTATGCATACTTCTCATTGACTGTGCTGTGTATTGCATATCTTGCTGGACTGTGTTTGGTTCTCTCTGGAGTCTGCTATCCGCTGAGTCTATTGCCATCATTGACTGTGTTATCATTGTGCTGGACTACTTCAAGAGACTTTCTAGATTGCAGACCTGATCAGTCATTTACATATATATATACCTATATTGTGCATATTACTGTGGATCGTGTATAAGGTGCCTGTGTATATCCTGTGTTGCAGTCTTCCCCCGTGCACCTCCTCACATATATATGCAGTGGTACAACTTGCTGATGTCAGACCACTGATCCCTGTTTCCGGTATCACCTGTTCCATTATCCTCTCACATAGCAGTGGTACAACTTGCTACCGCAGACCACTGACTACCTGGATACCTCCACTTGGATTCCATTCCTTCACTCAGACAGCGGTACAACTTGCTACCCGCAGACCGCTGACTCTCATCACCTCCTTGTCTCTGTTGGACATTCCTCCTCACTATAGCAGTGGTACAACTTGCTATCGCAGACCACTGACTACCTTCACGTGTCCTTGTCCATACAGTTCCTTGTGTATCATTACCTCATTATTACCAGTGTTGCTAGTCATAGACTTTCCTGAGCATCTCATCGGTCATCATTTCATGTTCCGTGATCACCCAGCTACCAGAGTACCCTATTACCATCTACATTGCTCTGGTAAGCCTACCATCTGGTGATCCCTGGGTAAAGACTCCTAGTGCCCGTGACAGTAAGATCAGGCCATGACAGACCCAGATGTGGAACCTACCGCCAAAGAGATGCTGCAACATCTGGTTAGCCGTGTGGAGCAACAGGATGCCCGCCAACAGCTGTTACTTCAGTGTTATCAGTCATTAACCTCCCAAGGAACATCTGGACAGACTGTGACAGCTACTACTGAAGCTCCTGTGCTTTCCTCCGTTTCCCCATTGCCATCCCAGGTGTCTATAGCTTCCACGCTTCACCTGCCTACTCCGTCAAAGTACGATGGAGACCCCAAAACTTGTAGGGGTTTCCTTAACCAATGTTCAGTCCATTTTGAGCTCCAACCTCAAAATTTTTCTACCCATCGTTCCAGAGTGGCCTATCTTATCTCTTTGTTTTCAGGACAAGCCCTGGCTTGGGCCTCCCCTCTGTGGGAGAGGAACGATCCAATATTACAAGATAGTGCCAAATTCATTTCTACATTCCGAAGTGTGTTCGATGAACCAGGTCGTGTGACCTCCGCTGCTTCCAGCATCCTCCGTCTGCGACAAGGATCTCATACTGTAGGCCAGTACGTCATTCAATTTAGGATCTTAGCCTCTGAACTTCAGTGGAACACTGAAGCCCTAGTTGCCGCCTTCTGGCAGGGGCTTTCCGATAAAAGTAAAGATGCACTGACTACCCAAGAGCTTCCTTCGTCACTTGAAGATTTGATCTCTCTATGCCATCGTGTTGATATGAGATTTCGTGAAAGAGAGGCTGAGAAAACGACTTCTGCTAAAGCACCTTTTCGCTCTAACCCTCAATTTCGTCCAGTGTCACCCGCTGTGATTCCCATGGAGATTGGACGTTCCAAGTTATCTTCTGAGGAGAGGAAACGAAGAGTCAAGAATAGACTCTGTATCTATTGTGCTGATTCCACTCATGTCCTCAGCTCCTGCCCTAAGAGATCGGGAAATGCCAGGCCCTAACTAGTTCTGGAGAGGTGAAGTTAGGGTCCCTGGAGTCCTCTCCATCGTCTATGAAATCTAAAGTCTGCGCTTTTGATGTGACTATTTCCTTTGCTACCAAGACCTTTGAGTCACAGGCATTGATTGATTCCGGAGCAGCAGGAAATTTTATTTCCAAATCGTTAGTTAATCAATGGTCTCTACCAATGATTACCTTAAAAACTCCCATTACTGTGACGGCTATCGATGGATCACGTCTCATCAACGGTCTCATCACCCAGAGTACGTCTCCAGTAACCCTTCAGATTGGTGCTCTGCATCATGAAGAGATATCGTTTTTAATTCTTCCTGTTACGACAAGTCCGATTGTCCTAGGCCTTCCATGGCTTCAGTGTCACTCTCCCCAGATTGACTGGCGCACCCCTCAAGTCACGTCTTGGGGGCCTGAATGTCACCATCATTGCCTTTCCCAAGTCATTCCTCTCAAGGTACAGCAAGCTTCCATTTCAGCTATTTCACCGGGACTCCCTCCTCAATATGCTTCATTTACCGATGTTTTTGATAAAGCTCAGTCTGAACGTCTTCCTCCTCATCGTTCTTGGGATTGTCCGATTGATCTTCTTCCTGGCAAGACTCCTCCCAGAGGCCGGGTCTATCCACTCTCGTTACCTGAAACTCAAGCTACATCTGAATATATACGGGAGAACCTCCAGCGTGGGTTCATTCGACCTTCCACCTCGCCCGCTGGAGCTGGGTTCTTCTTTGTCAAAAAGAAGGATGGATCATTACGCCCTTGTATAGATTTTCGTGGACTCAATGCCATTACTATCAAGAACCGGTATCCCATTCCGTTGATCACTGAGCTATTTGACCGCATCAAGGGAGCCCGTATTTTTACTAAGTTGGATCTTCGTGGTGCTTACAATTTAATCAGAATTCGTTCCGGTGACGAATGGAAGACGGCGTTTAACACCAGAGACGGGCATTACGAATATCTGGTAATGCCTTTCGGGCTATGTAATGCCCCCGCTGTTTTTCAGGGCTTCATTAATGAGATTTTTCGGGACTTATTATATGTATGTGTCGTCGTCTACCTGGACGACATATTGATTTTTTCACAGGACCTGCCTTCTCACCACCAACATGTGGCAGAAGTCCTCTCCAGGCTACGGAAAAATTCATTGTTCTGTAAATTAGAAAAATGTTCATTCGAATTACCCCAGATTCCATTCTTGGGGTATATTGTTTCCGGAGTTGGTCTGAAGATGGATCCTGACAAAGTAAATGCTGTACTACATTGGCCCCAGCCAACTACTCTTCGTGCCATCCAGCGTTTTTTAGGTTTTGCCAATTACTATAGACGCTTCATTCAAGATTTTTCTTCCATTGCATCTCCTATTGTGGCCCTGACTCGTAAAGGGGCTAATCCTAAGCAATGGTCTACTGAGGCTATTCAAGCCTTTCAAACATTAAAAGAGTCCTTCTCTTCGGCTCCAATCCTTCGTCAGCCTGATGTGACACTCCCTTTTTTCCTAGAAGTAGATGCCTCTAATGTGGGCTTAGGAGCTATTCTCTCCCAACGCTCGGAACAGCAAAAATTCCACCCTTGTGCCTTCTATTCTCGGGGTCTCCTACCCGCAGAGAAGAATTATACCATCGGAGACAAGGAATTACTGGCTATCAAAGCCGCATTAGAGGAATGGAGATACTTGTTGGAGGGAGCTCGCCATCCGGTGACGATCTTCACGGATCATAAGAACTTGTCATATCTCCAGTCTGCCCAATGCTTGAACCCTCGTCAAGCAAGATGGTCTCTTTTCTTTTCCCGTTTTGAATTAATAATTACCTTCAAACCAGCTGCCAAGAACAAAAAAGCTGATGCCTTATCTAGAGCCTTTGCTACGTCCTCTGATATAGAAGAGGTTTCCAACCATACCATTCTAGACCCCAAATGTATCTCACTGGCTGCTTCATCCACCAAAACGCTACCATTTGGGAAGACCCTCGTGCCTTCTACTCTAAGGAGGAAAATCCTTTCGTGGTTCCATGCCTCTCGTTTTTCTGGACACGCCGGTGAACACAAGACTTTTGAGATCCTCTCTCGAAGTTACTGGTGGCCTTCAATGAGGAGAGACGTCAAAGAGTTCATTGCTTCCTGTGAATTATGTTCGCAATTCAAATCCTCCCGCAGAACCCCAGCAGGGTTGCTGCGACCACTACCCATTCCGTCCAAACCATGGACCCATATTAGTATGGATTTCGTTACTGACTTACCACCTAGTAAGAACCATAACACTATTTGGGTGGTAGTGGACAGATTTTCGAAGATGGCTCATTTCATCCCTCTGTCTGGTTTGCCTTCCTCGTCTATCCTGGCTGAACATTTCATTAAAGAGATCTTCCGTATCCATGGATGTCCATCTGAGATTGTGTCTGATAGAGGAGTACAATTCGTGTCCAGATTCTGGCGAGCCCTTTGTAAAACCTTGGGCATACGATTAGCACTCTCATCTTCTTACCATCCACAATCCAATGGACAAACCGAACGTGTCAATCAAGATCTTGAGACTTTTATAAGGATATTTTCATCAGCCAATCAAGACAACTGGGTAGAGTTACTCCCTTGGGCTGAGTTCGCCCATAACAACATGTACCATGAGTCATCATCCAAAACTCCATTCTTTGTGGTCTACGGTCACCATCCGTCTTTTCCGGAATTTCCTGCCCTCCCGCCCACCCAAGTTCCTGCGGTGGAGACTGTTTGTCAGACCTTTAAAAATATCTGGTCTCAGGTTAGAACCTGTTTAAAGAAGACATCTGTCAAATATAAATCTTTCGCTGATAAGAAGAGGCGGGCTATTCCACCACTAAAAATTGGAGATCGTGTCTGGTTATCCACAAAAAATATTCGTTTGAAGGTTCCATCCATGAAATTCGCCCCTCGTTTTATTGGTCCATATAGGATCATTCAAGTTATCAATCCAGTATGTGTGAAACTCCTTCTTCCTAAGAGTCTTCGGATTTCTAATGCCTTCCATGTATCTTTGCTCAAACCTCTTATTATCAACCGTTTTTCAACTCCTCCCTCAGCTCCGCAGCCAGTTCAAGTCCATCAGGAGGAGGATTTTGAGATTACCGAGGTACTAGATGCAAAAATTTCGCGAGGAGTCCTCCATTTCCTCGTTCATTGGAAGGGCTTTGGTCCTGAGGAGCGCTCTTGGATCAAAGCTGAAGATCTTAATGCTCCTGCCCTTTTGAAGAAGTTTTACTCCAAAAATCCGGACAAGCCCGGTTCCAGGCGTTCTGTGCCCACCTTTAAAAGGGGGGGTACTGTCACTCACCGGACCGTGAGTGCCTCTTCCCGGACATTTAGGAACCGTGGCCGTCCACCATCCTGAGGGTCTGCGCATGCGCAGCCCTTTTCTATACTTCAGTGTATACCCCTTTAACTTAATTGGCAGATCAGGCAACCTCCCTATATTAAGCACCTGTGGTCACCACCACATTGCCTGATCTTGGAGTCTCATTCCTCATGAGTCTCTGAAGGTGTTCCTGTATTACTTGTGTATTCAGTGCTGCTGATTCCTGTGGTTTCCAAACCACTTCTACTACTGTGGTTCCATACCACTTCTACCATCAACTGTGTCATCATGACTGTTTGCTGATTCCTATCCGCTGCCTCCGTGCACTCCAGCTTTTACCTCACTCACCTGCTTCTCATCAAGTCTGTTTGCTGATTTCTATCCGCTGCCTCCGTGCACTACAGTCTCCTGCTTGCAACTCGCCTGTGTTCAACATCGTGACTGCCAGCTGACTACTATCCGCTGCCTCTGTGCACTACAGTCTCCTGCTTGCAACTCGCCTGTGTTCAACATCGTGACTGCCAGCTGACTGCTATCCGCTGCCTCTGTGCACTACAGTCTCCTGCTTGCAACTCGCCTGTGTTCAACATCGTGACTGCCAGCTGACTACTATCCGCTGCCTCTGTGCACTACAGTCTCCTGCTTGCAACTCGCCTGTGTTCAACATCGTGACTGCCAGCTGATTACTATCCGCTGCCTCCGTGCACTACACTCTCATCTCATCTTTGCTGTGTCTTCCTCGAGACTGCCGCTTTTCATTACCATCTGCTACACTTCGTGATCTACAGCTCCTGCCCTGCGCTGCACTCCTGTTTCCCATCGCTGTTGGTTCCTGTGGTTGCTACTGGTTACCTCCGTGTGCCGCTGAGTCCTGCCGCTGTGGTCAGCGCTATCGTCCATCTCCTGCTGATCCACTCTCCACGCCTTCACGTGTTCCACTGGCCTCTACCCTCCTGTCAGCATTGGATTTGTATCTCTTCTACTACCCTCTGCTGGATCATCTCCATTCTCCTGGGTTTCCTATGAGTCCAGTTCCACGTGTTGCTGACTCCTGTGGATTCGTGTCCCTGTCGGTCTACTCACCTGTGCGCTGCACCTGCTAGACCGCTGCTTCTCCTATCCAGGGACTTCCTATCCAGTCGGTCTCCAGCCGCTCAGGTACCGCTGCAATCCCATCTGACTGCTACTGCTGAACCACGGTATGCATACTTCTCATTGACTGTGCTGTGTATTGCATATCTTGCTGGACTGTGTTTGGTTCTCTCTGGAGTCTGCTATCCGCTGAGTCTATTGCCATCATTGACTGTGTTATCATTGTGCTGGACTACTTCAAGAGACTTTCTAGATTGCAGACCTGATCAGTCATTTACATATATATATACCTATATTGTGCATATTACTGTGGATCGTGTATAAGGTGCCTGTGTATATCCTGTGTTGCAGTCTTCCCCCGTGCACCTCCTCACATATATATGCAGTGGTACAACTTGCTGATGTCAGACCACTGATCCCTGTTTCCGGTATCACCTGTTCCATTATCCTCTCACATAGCAGTGGTACAACTTGCTACCGCAGACCACTGACTACCTGGATACCTCCACTTGGATTCCATTCCTTCACTCAGACAGCGGTACAACTTGCTACCCGCAGACCGCTGACTCTCATCACCTCCTTGTCTCTGTTGGACATTCCTCCTCACTATAGCAGTGGTACAACTTGCTATCGCAGACCACTGACTACCTTCACGTGTCCTTGTCCATACAGTTCCTTGTGTATCATTACCTCATTATTACCAGTGTTGCTAGTCATAGACTTTCCTGAGCATCTCATCGGTCATCATTTCATGTTCCGTGATCACCCAGCTACCAGAGTACCCTATTACCATCTACATTGCTCTGGTAAGCCTACCATCTGGTGATCCCTGGGTAAAGACTCCTAGTGCCCGTGACAGGAGATCAGACGGATCCTGGGATGTGTTATCTTTCCAGGGGAGATCAGGAGGATCCTGGGATGTGTTATCTCTCCAGGGGAGATCAGACAGACCCTGGGATGTGTTATCTCTCCAAGGGAGATCAGGAGGATCCTGGGATGTGTAATCTCTTCAGGGGAGATCAGAGGGATCCTGGGATGTGTTATCTCTCCAGGGGAGATCAGACGGATCCTGGGAAGTGTTATCTCTCCAGGGGAGATCAGACGGATCCTGGGATGTGTTATCTCTCCAGGGGAGATCAGGAGGATCCTGGGATGTGTTATCTCTCCAGGGGAGATCAGACAGACCCTGGGATGTGTTATCTCTCTAGGGGGTTCAGAGGGATTCTGGGATGTGTTATCTCTCCAGGGGGGATCAGAGGGATCCTGGGATGTGTTATCTCTCCAGGGGAGATCAGACGGATCCTGGGATGTGTTATCTCTCCAGGGGAGATCAGAGGGATCCTGGGATATGATGTCTCTCCAGGGGGATCAGAGGGATCCTGGATTGTGTTATCTCTCCAAGGGAGATCAGGAGGATCCTGGGATGTGTAATCTCTTCAGGGGAAATCAGAGGGATCCTGGGATGTGTTATCTCTCCAGGGGAGATCAGACAGACCCTGGGATGTGTTATCTCTCCAAGGGAGATCAGGAGGATCCCGGGATGTGTAATCTCTTCAGGGGAAATCAGAGGACTCCTGGGATGTGTTAACTCTCCAGGGGGTCTATTTATGATCCTTCGTTTTTTTCACTTGATACTTTTCAATCCTTATCTCCTGGGATATGATGTCTCTCCAGGGGAGATCAGACAGACCCTGGGATGTGTTATCTCTCCAGGGGAGATCAGGAGGATCCTGGGATGTGTTATCTCTCCAGGGGAGATCAGACAGACCCTGGGATGTGTTATCTCTCCAAGGGAGATCAGGAGGATCCTGGGATGTGTTATCTCTCCAGGGGAGATCAGACAGACCCTGGGATGTGTTATCTCTCCAAGGGAGATCAGGAGGATCCTGGGATGTGTAATCTCTTCAGGGGAGATCAGAGGGATCCTGGGATTTGTTATCTCTCCAGGGGAGATCAGACAGACCCTGGGATGTGTTATCTCTCCAGGGGAGATCAGGAGGATCCTGGGATGTGTTATCTCTCCAGGGGAGATCAGACAGACCCTGGGATGTGTTATCTCTCCAAGGGAGATCAGGAGGATCCTGGGATGTGTTATCTCTCCAGGGGAGATCAGACAGACCCTGGGATGTGTTATCTCTCCAAGGGAGATCAGGAGGATCCTGGGATGTGTAATCTCTTCAGGGGAGATCAGAGGGATCCTGGGATATGATGTCTCTCCAGCGGAGATAAGAAGTATCCTGGGGTGTGTTATCTCTCCGGGGGAGATCAGATGGATACTGGGATGTGATCTCTCTCCAGGGGAGATCAGAGGGATCCTGGGATGTGTTATCTCTCCAGGGGAGATCAGATGGATCCTGGAATAAGTTATTTCTCCAGGGGACAGGGAACATATAGGGTGTTAAAGTTACATGTTGCTCTGAAGCCGCCATTCTGTTCCCATTGCATCCAGGGAGCTGGACTCCTGAACATTGTAAAAATACATAAATCTTTCAAAGCTTTTTTCTAAAGGAAATGTAAAAAAATCTAGCAGTGATTCTATTATGTAACTTCTGTATACTGGTGTCCTCCCCATGAAAAAAATAATATATATCCCCAATTATTATAAATAAAAAGATATTTTGTTTAATCAATAAATCATTTTGTCAATGGTTAATATGTTACCGCCTCCCTAAATAGGCTAACCCCCTGCAGTAGCTGCAATACCTGTAATCCTGTATATATACGGTGAAGAGAAATACGCCCTATCGTTTTTTATTTTCTCTGACAATACATATTTCACCTTTTGATAAACAGACTTCTTAGTGCCGTATGATTGGTAATTGCATCCGACATGGTCCCTCCCCAGGGGTGGTACAGTCCACTGCCAGGGATGGTACAGTCCACCGCTGGGCACCATAGCAAAACTTTGGTAGGGGTCCATGTATTATATATTATTGAAGGTGTAGCTATTACACTGCTAGAATTCCATCCTTATCTCTATATAATGTATACACTGCACACATCTCCCACAGGCACCAGCTGCTATGGAAACACAGACATTATAACCACTTACTAACACACCAGCTACAATATCTATCTCACAACTATGAAAAGTATGTAAGGAAGAGTAAGAAGCAGCGCTGTCTCCCACATACTGCAGAAACACAATGCTCCATCTTACGTTTCAATGTTATAACATAGACACAGGATAACCACCATGTTTCCTGCTAAATGTCGTGTTGTGAGGTCTGCAGAGACCAGAAAAACTACAAATGAGAAATCTAAGAAACTTATTTACACTGATTTATTTGCTGTGGTTTTTGTGTAAGATTATCTAATGACACAGATTTGTAATGACAGCTAATGGCTGGCACTGTAGGGTTTATATGCCAACCAATCAGAGATCAGCTTTCATTTGTGTGACTACACCAAACTGCTACAAACTGATTGGATACTACGTATTACTAGCACACCATCAAGTTTTTCATTAACATTATTAATTAGGTACAATGAGATAAATAAAAGTAGTAAAAACTGAATAATTACATAAATGTGTTAATATACACTGTACACTATAACAATCCTGCCCGGTGCTCGTCTTTTCTCCTTATTGTGCTTATTACATATACACCTCAGTGACATGTGAGCGCATGTTCCGTCACGTGCCTGTTATGTCACTCTCTCTTGCTCAGTGTATTGCCTGGTACTTTCACATTATTATGTCTGTCTTACTGTTACTGACACAGCTTGTTCTTGAACAAACTGTAAATGGTTGGGTTCAGGTGAATTTGATTGCAGCGGTGTCCTGGGATCATAGTGGTGTCCTGGGAACGTAGTGGTGTCCAGTGATTGGAGTGGAGTCACACAGTCATAGCGGTGTCCCAGGATTGCAGTGATGTCCCTGGAATGTAGCGGTGTCCCAGGATCGTAGCGTTGTCCTGGGATCGTATCAATGTCCCGGGATTGTAGCAGTGTCCTGGGATCGTAGGTGTGTTATGGGATTTTAGCAGCGACCCAGGATTATAGCGGTGTCACAGAATTGTAGCAGTGTCCCAGGATTGTAGCAGTGTCCCGGGATTGTAGCAGTGTCAAGGGATTGTATCGTGTCCCAGGATCGTAGCGTTGTCCTGGGATCGGATCAATGTCCCGGGATTGTAGCAGTGTCCCGGGATCGTAGCGGTGTCCTGGGATCGTATCGATGTCCTGGGATTGTAGCAGCGTCCCAGGATTATAGCGGCGTCCCCGGATCATATCGATGGGCTGGGATTGTAGCTGTGTCCCGGGATCGTATCGGTATCCCGGGATTTTGGCAGCGTCCCAGGATTATAGCGGTGTCACAGGATTGTAGCAGTTTCCCGGGATTGTAGCGGTGTCCCGAGACTGTATCGGTGTCCTGGGAACTAGGGAGACCTCCCGTACCGCCGAACGCCACTGGAGAAAATCCCGCTCCCTGGCTGACTTCCTCCACTTCAAATTCATCCTCTCATCCTACAGCTCTGCCCTCTCACTCGCTAAACAATCTTTCTTCAAGTCCCTCATCCTTTCCCAATCCTCCAACCCCCGCCGCCTCTTCGCCACCTTCAGCACTCTCCTGGCCCCGCCCCCGCCTCCCACCCCCTCCTCCCTGACTGCCTCCGACTTCGCCTCCTTTTTCTCCTCTAAAATTGAGGCCATCCGACTTGAAATCTCCTCCACTCTCTCGTTCACCCCCCCCACTCTTCCGTCCTCCCCCCCTAGCCACCTGGCCCTCCACTCCTTCCGCCCGACCACGGGTGAGGAAGTCCACTCTCTCATTTCTTCCTCTCCCCCCTCTACCTGTCCCCTGGATCCCATCCCCTCCCACCTTCTTCGCTCCCTTTCCCCCACTACCTGCTCCCACCTCGCTCACCTCTTTAATCTCTCCCTCTCCTCCGGAATCTTCCCCTCCTCCTTCAAACACGCTCTCGTTTCCCCCATTCTAAAAAAACCTAATCTTGACCCCACTTCTCCCTCTAACTATCGGCCCATATCTCTTCTCCCCTTTGCCTCCAAAATTCTCGAGAGGCTCGCCTGTAGCCGTGTCTCCTCCTACCTTTCTGAACACTCCCTCCTTGATCCTCTCCAGTCTGGTTTCCGCCCCCTTCACTCCACTGAAACTGCCCTGGCTGAAGTCACCAATGATCTCCTTGCGGCTAAAGCCAGGGGCCACTTCTCCCTTCTCATCCTCCTTGATCTCTCTGCAGCCTTCGACATCGTCGACCACCCCCTCCTACTCCACACCCTCCAGTCCTTTGGCCTCTCTAGCCCTGTCCTGTCCTGGTTCACATCTTACCTTGCTGACCGTTCCTTCTCCGTCACCACCTCTGGGTCTCTCTCCCCCCCGTCCACCCTTCCAGTCGGGGTCCCTCAGGGCTCTGTTTTGGGACCCTTACTCTTCTCTCTATACACCTCTTCCCTAGGTGAACTTATCAGCTTCTACGGCCTCAACTATCATCTCTACGCTGACGACACTCAAATCTACCTCTCCTCTCCTGATCTCTCTCCCTCCCTCCTCTCTAGGGTGTCCGCCTGCCTCTCTGCCATCTCCTCCTGGATGTCCTCTCGATTCCTCAAACTTAACCTCACCAAAACCGTACTCATAGTCTTCCCTCCCCCTCGCTCCCCGCCCCATTCGGACCTCTCTATCACTGTCGACAACACCTCTATCTCCCCTGTCCCCCAACTTCGCTGCCTCGGGGTCATCCTCGACTCCTCTCTCTCCTTTGGCTCCCACATTCTCTCTCTTGCTAAATCCTGCCGCTTCCAGCTGCGGAACATTGCTCGCATCCGGCCCTTCCTTTCCCAAGATGCCACTAAATGCCTCATTCACTCCCTGATCATCTCCCGCTTGGACTACTGTAACCTCCTCCTCACTGGCCTCCCCCACTCTCACCTTGCTCCCCTCCGATCTGTACTTAACGCTGCCGCTAGGCTTATCTTCCTTTCTCGCCGCTCCTCTTCTGTCTCCCCCCTCTACCAATCCCTTCACTGGCTCCCCTTACCCTACAGAATCCTGTTCAAGCTCCTCACTCTTACATACAAGGCCCTCGCCAACTCCACAGCACCCTACATCTCCTCCCTCCTCTCTATTCATGCTCCATCCCGCCCTCTCAGATCGGCCAATGACCGTCGCCTCTCTTCCCCCCTGATCACCTCCTCCCATGCGCGTATCCAAGACTTCACCCGCGCTGCCCCCCTCCACTGGAACAAGCTCCCTCCCTCCATCAGAACTTCCCCCAATCTGTCCAGTTTCAAACGGTGTTTAAAAACCCACCTTTTTCTTAAAGCCTTTCAGTCTCCTACTTAACTCCCTACCTGCTCTTCTGACTCTTCCCCTTCATTCCCCTTTCCTTCATTCCCCTCCCCCTCTCTATTCCTCCTTCTCTCCCTCTCTCCCCTGTGTCTCTCTGTCAGTCTACCCCACCCCTTAGATTGTACGCTCCTTTGAGCAGGGTCTTCTCTCCTCCTGTCTTCTCCACTTTCAACTCTGCTCGCCAGCTTCCCTGCTTCCTCCTCGAGGACCCTCTTCCCCCGCCCCCTCTCGCTCCCTCCTCTTCCCCCTGGGGGTCTCCCTCTCATCCGTGCCCTCCCTCCTAGGTGCCATTGTTGGCAGACCATCCCCTCTCCTCTTCCCCCCTCTAGCTGTGCCCTGAGCTCACTGAGTTATTGTGATTATTGTTTACTGTACTGTGCTGTCTCACCTCGTATTGTAATTTCGTTTGTCCCTGTACGGCGCCGCGGACACCTAGTGGCGCCCTATAAATAAAAATTAATAATAATAATAATAATAACTTAGTGGTGTCCCGGGATTGTAGCGGTGTCCAGGGATTGTAGCAGTATTCTGGGATTGTAGCGGTGTCCCATGATCGTATCGGTGCCCGGGATTGTAGCGGTGTCTCGGGATCGTAGCGGTGTCCCTGGTTTGTAGCAGTATTTCAGGATTGTAGCAGTGTACAGTGTGTTCAGCTCTGGACCTGAATGTATCTCTCATCTCTGGTATAGAGCTCAGCTTCCTTGTGGAAGATATTGTTTCCTATGAGAGGTGCAGGGAATACACTGACACAGTATGCGGATTGTTACGATGTCTCACACTGCATTATCTGCTTCCCCACAGACTCAAGCTGACAGCTAATTGCAACATTGTGTCCAACACTTATTTTTGATACAGTACAAAGTACATTCATATTATTTGATGTTATTATTTGCATCTGTCACTTTATTCTCTGACTTCCCTTCGTCCTTCGGTATAGGCAGCTGCTGTCTACTGAGGACAGCCTATGAGTTCTCCACAGCAAAGTCCATCAGTCCCTTGTAGGGTCCCTGGAGAATAATGGGATTTCCATTATATCTGCATCTCAGATATAACAGTGTTCACTACTACTAATAATAGTACTACTAATACTACTGACTGGTTTACAGATGGTCACTGGGAGTATATCGATGATACCAGAAACCTATCAGGGCTTCAATTCATCTTTGAATGCAAAGAATTCTTGCTGCAGCCTATGATCTCATTGGTGGAACGAGGAGGGGATGTGTGTATGAATGTAGTCAATGTACAGTAAGGACGAGCCAAGCTCGAATGCAGCAGTGTCCAATTCAAGCTTTGGGGATCTCTCAGATACGTGATTTTCAGCTAGATCACTTGCACCAGCTACAGGTCAGGTGTAAGCGTCAATTACTAGTGATGACGGCTGTGTATACAGCTAGAACATGTGTTTGCACTCAAGAGCAACTGTAAAAATTTATTTTATGTACAGCAGACTTTCATAGCGTACTAATAAATGTATTTCATGTAAAAAAGCAACACTTTTTAATTTTTTTTTTTTACTAATGACTATATTTTTAACAGGTGTTAATTTATTTATTAATATTTTTTAATATGAGCATTCTGCTAGTACTTCATATTACACATATGTATTGTTCGTAACCTGCAGTGTCTTGTCTGTCAAAGCAGAGCACACCTAGATGTGAAGTTTATGTAGTATATCTAATGACTGATTGTTATTTTCTGTTGAATTCATGTATGACAATGTATATTGCATGTAACCTTGTAATGTAATCTCAATGTGTGCTTTGCTAGTTGACATGAGTTTGAATTTATGCAAATATCATTAATCTTTTGAAACTAGGCAGGCCCGGGATAGATAAGGGTCTTGGGGGAATTTGAATCCCCTAAGTTCATCATCATCATCATCATTTATTTATATAGCGCCACTAATTCTGCAGTGCTGTACAGAGAACTCATTCACATCAGTCCCTGCCCCATTGGAGCTTACAGTCTAAATTTCCTACTATAGACACACACTCACACACAGACAGACAGACTAGGGTCAATTTTTGATTGCAGCCAATTAACCTACCAGTATATTTTTGGAGTGTGGGAGGAAACCGGAGCACCTGGAGGAAACACACGCAAACACAGGGAGAACATACAAACTCCACACAGATAAGGCCATGGTTGGGAATCGAACTCATGACCCCAGTGCTGTGATGCAGACGTGCTAACCACTACGCCACTGTGCTGCCCGTAAGTTGTAAACCATCTAGCTAGCCAAGCAGAACGAGCAAAGGTGGGATATTAGGTCTTGTGAACATTCCGATCTCAGGACATCCCTAGCTCCTTTCAAAAAGCACTGTGATATTTGGGAGATCAATCTGTCCTTTGACAGCTAAACTCCTAAGGTGGGGATGAGGGCTATGTGGAAAAAGGAATTCAAATCTTCTGTTTTAGACATCAGATTGTGCATTTTCTTGAGGGGCATATCAAGACGGAACTGTCCCATTTTCCTCAATTGTGTTTCCTCACACACCAAGTCTGCCTAGTAAGTAGTATCTCTGATTTTATTTCCTATTTTATTTTCTGAAACTCATTTGTGTAACATATTGTATGTAGTGTTATTAATTTTTGTAAATAAGCCTTGGAAACATTTTTCAGCTTAAATAAATTTAATCTAGTGTGTTCTCTGTGATTCTTTGTGAATTTACGAAGCCCAGGAAGGCTCATGCTACATGTGTATGTGATTTATGTGTGAAACATTAATAAGTGCTTCTGGTGAACGTAAGGACACCATAATAAATCCTTTGTGGTGGCAGAAAAGGTGTAATCATTGCTAAGTGACTAAGGTGACCCCAGTCACGACCAGCTGTTCAGATTGCTGTACCTGGGACAGGCCGGGCGTTCGTGACACTAGACCCTTAAGAAGAGACGTTGTTTCAGATCTGCTTGTACTTGAATATGGACGTGCATATGCCGGATTTATAATTGTTTTGCATTCCTTAATGAATCAGGTCCAAAATGAGAAATGGAAAAGCAGTACAACAAACAAAGCGTATATTTAGGACAAGTCAGTTATATAGACACATTGGCTAATAACAGAGATGCAGCCAAACAGAAATAGAGAACAAAGCGTCCAAGTGTCTTGGAAAACACAGAAGCATTTACATGGTGTGAGTGACAGTATGTTACTGCTATAGTATTGAAGGGTGGGGGAGGGCCTCAGGGGTAGATGTCGGGGGTAAAACATGTTGAGGAAGTGTCGGGTAGTGAGGCATCATGATACGCGTACCACCGGTCCCACAATTCTGTGAAAGGTGGCAGTCGTTCTCCTGACGAGAAGGGGGGTTACGGTTTCTCCAGTTCCGAGCTATTTGACATTTGGCAGCACAAGAGATGTGTGCACAGGGTATTAGTAAAGTGTGGACGTACTGTTTTGAGTACTGTGCATGCAGAACAAAAATATATTCACATACATTCATATCAAGATTTTTGCATGTGTGTGATTTACACTGGAGAGGTGGAACCGGTAATTGTAACTGAGTTAGTCGCAGCCGCAGATATTAGTGTCAGGAAGTGTTACTCTTACTAGTGCAGGACTGGTGCAATCTATATATGTGATAATAATGATGATGACAGCAGTACTATGTAGCCACTGGTGATGGCTGATTGCAGATTGACCTCTCCAGCTGATAGCAATGGAAACACCAACATTTCTGCTATTCTATATCAAGTCAAGTTACGGTCGTCTATTTGTATTAGTTAATTGTTGTTTCTATATGGATTTTTCATTGACTAAACAGCTTTGTTGAAGGTGTTGTATTTAATATTTTGTTTAATATCTTGTTAATATGGTGAATGTGACTTTTCCTTTTATTAATAACATCTGTCTCTCTCCTACTCTGTGCTTCTTCAAACGTGCACTCAAAACTCACCTCTTCCTCAAAGCCTACCAACCATCTACTTAACCCCCATCTCCTCCCTTTAGCTCGTCCTCCCTTCTCTCCTCTTGTCTCAACTGGCTCCTCTTGTGCCTGGTCTGTTTACCCTCCCTTAGGATGTAAGCTCGTATGAGCAGGGCCCCCTCCCCTCCTGTCTCCATACCTGTTCTTCCGCTCCGTCTTTACTGCATATGACTGGTCGGAGTTTCTGAAGTATTGGTACTTTTTGTTCATTGTTCTGTATGGTGTCACCCTGTATAGTCTACTGTTAGTACTGTGTGCGGCGCTGCAGATACCTTGTGGCGCCTAACAAATAAATGATAATAATAATAATAATTATGCTCTAGTGTATCTGATCCCACCATCCTAATTGAGGCTCAGCTATGGGTGTCAGAGACAGTCAGTAGATACAGCCCAGCTAGTGACTGCTATCTGCTCCTCAGATATACTTATTGATTTTCCTGTGAAAGCAGAAAGGGGGAAGTGAAGGTTTCTGTGAAATGTAAGTCAGGGGTAATGCGGGACAGATGTCTAAAGGATGTAAAAGCCTCAGAAAGTCTCTGAGGACGGTGTAAGGTGTCTCCTGAGCATGATGTCATCAGGGTGGATTAATAGCCAGAAAGACTACTGTCTTCCTCAAAGTCTGAGCACGGATTCCCGCTATATCTTAGGGATGACAGTGGGTCGTCAGGGGGCAAATTGAACCATAATGCCACTGATTTCTGCAGAGAATGGCCCTGACCACCAGTAGAAGCAGGATGTGCAGGGTCATTTCTGTATCTGGACTTCACAATCACACATTTACTTAGGAATTTGCTGGCACTATATAAATAAATGTTGATGATGATGATAAAAGGTTTCTCATTTCCTTTGGTAGAAACACCCAGTAAAGATCTTGTAACAATTCTGCTGTCACCGGCATCAGCCACAGAGATTAGATCCTCACCTATTTCTTGCTGTTTATATCCCGGTCACTCTCAGATTATCAGCCTGAATGTCACACATGATGGAATGATAATATCTTCCCCTTTATCCTTCCAGACTTCTAAATACTGTGCTTACAGTGTATATTATAACCAGAGGATTCAAAGCCTAATGCCTAAACAGGAATGTAGGATGTAATAGTGGAGGGGTGATCTGCGCAGTCCCACCTTTTGTTTAATGTCGGGACAGCTGAGATTACTCTCATGTTGATGAAGTTGTTTAAAGTCCATACCTCATATTTAGTCGCTGACTTTCTATAACCTGCCTAGTAGCAGATATGTCACCTCTCTCACATCCCACAGAGAACATTATTAACATATACACAATACTCCCACCCTGAGGGGTCTCACTATTATTATTATCACCATTTATTTATATAGCGCCACTAATTCCGCAGCGCTGTACAGAGAACTCACTCACATCAGTCCCTGCCCCATTGGAGCTTACAGTCTAAATTCCTTAACACACATAGACAGAGAGAGAGAGAGAGAGACTAGGGTCAAATTGATAGCAGCCAAATAACTTACTACTATGTTCTTGGAGTGTGGGAGGAGACCGGAGCACCCGGAGGAAACCCACGCAAACACGGGGAGAATATACAAACTCCACACAGATAAGGCCATGGTCAGGAATTGAACTCATGGCCCCAGTGCTGTAAAGCAGAAGTGCTAACCACTAAGCCTATGGTGGAAGCTCTAATCTCACAACCCTGGACAGCTGCTTTATCACGGCCAGATACCAAGAAGGGCGAGTGGCAGCATTAGCCAATGAAATCGGGTATCCACATTTGGCCGCCCCCATGTTCCCATGATCGGAGGTCCAGGTATTGTAAGCACTTATCCAATCAGCAGCCCAGAGAGGGTGAATCTGGATCATAAAGAGCGGGGTAATAAATCCCAAGGGGCCTTCAGGTTTTGGGCATACTGCTCAGTGAGGGTCACCTACCCCCAAGGATTTATGGACAGCTGCAGAAAGTACCAGACTTAGCATCGGGAATCATTAGAGGAACAACTAGGAACAGTCCTACAAAGGGAAAAGATTACAGGTTTCTATTTTATTTTGGTTGAAACTCCCAGGAAAAAACTTGTCAATAATCCTGCTATAGAAAAGGGATGAGACTATAGGTAGGCGGCGAGGTATAGGAAGGGGGTGAGGTATAGGAAGGGGGTGAGGTATAAGATGGGGGTGAGGCTATAGAAAGGGGTGAGGCTAAAGGAAAGGGACAAGGCTATAGGATGGGCATGAGGCTATAGGAAAGTGATGAGACTATAGGTAGTGGATGAGGTATAGGAAGGGGGTGAGGCTATAGGAAAACGGATGAGACTGTCGGTAGGTGCAAGATATAGGAAGGGGGTGAGGTATAGGACAGGGGTGAGGCTATAGGAAGGGGTGAGGTATAGGACAGGGGTGAGGCTATAGGAAGGGGTGAGGCTATAGGATGGGCATGAGGCTATAGGAAAGTGATGAGACTATAGGTAGTGGATTTATTATTATTATTATTAATTTTTATTTATAGGGCGCCACAAGGTGTCCGTGGCGCCGTACAGGGACAAAACGAATTACAATACAAGGTGAGACAGCACAGTACAGTAAACAGTAAGCACAGTAACTCAGTAAGCTCAATGCACAGCTAGAGAGGGTGGGGAAAGGGGGAGGGAGGATTGGCAAACAACGGAGCCCAAGAAGGAGGGGGCGGAAGACAGTGAGACCCCCAGAGGGGACGGGGGGATGAGGGTCGTCGAGGAGGAGGGCAAAGTAGCTAGAGAGCAGAGTTAGAAGTGGTGGAAACAGGAGGAGAGGTGGCCCTGCTCAGAGGAGCGTACAATCTAAGGGAAGGGGTGGACAGACAAAGAGACGCAGGGGAGAGAGGGAGAATAGGGGGACAGGGGCGGGGAAGGGGAAAGAAGGAGGAGAGGCAGCAGAAAAGGTAGGGAGTTAAGTGGGAGACTGAAAGGCTTTAAGAAAAAGGTGGGTTTTTAAAGCCCGTTTAAAACTGGACAGATTAGGGGAAGTTCTGATGGAGGGAGGGAGCTTGTTCCAGTGGAGGGGGGCAGCGCGGGCGAAGTCTTGGATACGCGCGTGGGAGGAGGTAATAAGGGGGGAAGAGAGGCGACGATCAGAGGCAGAACGGAGAAGGCGGGATGGAGTGTGAATAGAGAGGAGGGTGGAGATGTAGGGCGCAGTGGAGTTGGCGAGGGCCTTGTATGTGAGTGTGAGGAGTTTAAAGAGGATTCTGAAGGGGAATGGGAGCCAGTGAAGGGCTAGATAGAGGGGGGAGACAGAAGAGGTGCGGCGAGAAAGGAAAATAAGTCTAGCAGCAGCGTTAAGAACAGGTCGAAGGGGAGCAAGATGAGAGTGGGGGAGGCCAGTGAGGAGGAGGTTGCAGTAGTCTAGGCGGGAGATGATCAGAGAGTGGATGAGATATTTGGTGGCATCTTGGGAGAGGAAGGGCCGAATGCGAGCGATGTTACGCAGCTGGAAGCGGCAGGATTTAGCAAGAGAGAGGATGTGGGGGCAAAAGGAAAGAGAGGAGTCGAGGATGACACCAAGGCAGCGAAGTTGGGGGACAGGGGAGATAGAGGAGTTGTCGACAGTGATGGAGAGGTCAGAAGGGGATGAGGTATGAGAGGGAGGAAAAACTATGAGCTCAGTTTTGGCGAGGTTAAGTTTGAGGAATCGGGAGGACATCCAGGAGGAGATAGCAGAGATGCAGGCGGACACTCTAGAGAGGAGGGAGGGAGAGAGATCAGGAGAGGAGAGGTATAGTTGAGTGTCGTCAGCGTAAAGGTGGTAGTTAAAGCCGAAGGAGCTGATGAGTTGACCCAGGGAAGAGGTGTATAGAGAGAAGAGCAATGGTCCGAGAACAGAGCCCTGAGGGACCCCGACAGGAAGGGTGGACGGGGGGGGAGAGAGACCCAGAGGTGGTGACAGAGAAGGATCGGTCAGCAAGGTAAGAGGTAAACCAGGACAGGACTGGGCTGGAGAAGCCGAGAGACTGGAGGGTGTGGAGGAGGAGGGGGTGGTCAACGGTGTCGAAGGCTGCAGAGAGGTCAAGGAGGATGAGAAGGGAGAAGTGGCCGCTGGCTTTAGCAGAGAGGAGGTCGTTGGTGACTTTAGCCAGGGCAGTGGATGAAGTATAGGAAGGGGGTGAGGCTATAGGAAAACAGATGAGGCTATAGGAAAACGGATGAGACTATTATTATTATTATTAATTTTTATTTATAGGGCGCCACAAAGTATCCGTAGCGCCGTACAAGGACAAACAATGGCACAGTACAAGGTGAAACAGCACAGTACAAGTAACAGTAAGCACTATAACTCTGGGGGCTCAGGCACAGCATGAAAGAGAGGGAGGGATGGGAAAAGTGAGTACAGGCAGGTAACTATGGCGGAAGAGGGTGGGCACAGATGACAGGTTGAGAGTCACTGAGGGGAGCGGAGAGAAGCGAGAGGAGACAGAGGGCAGAGGGACTGAGAGGAGGTGAGCTGAGTTGCTGGAGAGCGCAGTTAAAAGTGATGGAAACAGAAGGTAGGAGAGCCCTGCTCAAAGGAGCGAACAATCTAAAGGGAGGGGAAGACAGACAGACACATGGATGAGACGGAGAGACGGGAGGAAGGAGGAGAAGGGAAGAAGGGATGAGAAAGAGAGGTAGCCGACCGGTGGGAGTTTAGGCATGAGACTGGAAGGCTTTAAGGAAAAGGTGGGTTTTTAATGTTCGTTTGAAAGAGGACAGATTAGGGGAAGTTCTGATGGAGCGGGGGAGCTTGTTCCAATGGAGGGGAGCGGCGTGGGAGAAGTCTAGGATACGTGCGTGAGAGGAGGTAATCAGAGGGGAAGAGAGGCGACGATCGTTGGACGATCGCAGTGAGCGGGAGGGAGTGTATATATAGGTAGGTAACAAGGTATAGGAAGGGGTGAGGTATAGGACAGGGGTGAGGCTATAGGAAGGGGTGAGGTATAGGACAGGGGTGAGGCTATAGGAAGGGGTGAGGCTATAGGATGGGCATGAGGCTATAGGAAAGTGATGAGACTATAGGTAGTGGATGAGGTATAGGAAGGGGGTGAGGCTATAGGAAAATGGATGAGGCTATAGGAAAGTGATGAGACTATAGGTAGTGGATGAGGTATAGAAAGGGGGTGAGGCTGTAGGAAAACGGATGAGACTATAGGTAGGTGACAAGGTATAGGAAGGGGGTGAGGTATAGGACAGGGGTGAGGCTATAGGAAGGGGTGAGGTATAGGACAGGGGTGAGGCTATAGGAAGGGGTGAGGCTATAGGATGGGCATGAGGCTATAGGAAGGTGATGAGACTATAGGTAGTGGATGAGGTATAGGATGGGCATGAGGCTATAGGAAAGTGATGAGACTATAGGTAGTGGATTAGGTATAGGAAGGGGGTGAGGCTGTAGGAAAACGGATGAGACTATAGGTAGGTGACAAGGTATAGGAAGGGGGTGAGGTATAGGACAGGGGTGAGGCTAAAGGAAGGGGACAAGGCTATAGGATGGGCATGAGGCTATAGGAAAGGGATGAGACTATAGGTAGTGGATGAGGTATAGGAAGGGGGTGAGGCTATAGGAAGGGGGTGAGGCTATAGGAAAACGGATGAGACTATAGGTAGGTGACAACTGGTATAGGAAGGGGTGAGGTATAGGAAGTGGGTGAGGCTATAGGAAGGGGGTGAGGCTATAGGAAAACAGATGAGGCTATAGGAAAACGGATGAGACTATAGGTAGGTAACAAGGTATAGGAAGGGGTGAGGTATAGGAAGGGGGTGAGGCTATAGGAAAACGGATGAGGCTATAGGAAAACGGATGAGACTATAGGTAGGTAACAAGGTATAGGAAGGGGTGAGGTATAGGAAGGGGGTGAGGCTATAGGAAAACAGATGAGGCTATAGGAAAATGGATGAGACTATAGGTAGGTGACAAGGTATAGGGAGGGGTGATGTATAGGAAGGGGGTGAGGCTAAAGGAAAGGGACAAGGCTATAGGAAGGGAGTGAGGATATAGAAAGGGTTCTAGGATATAGAAAGGGGCGAGTGCCAGTGGAGCAGCCCAGTTTCCTTTGCTATCAGGTGGTCAACTGAGCATGGTCAGATTTCCGTTTGAGCGCTCCCATTTTTCGGGGGCTGTTCTTTTCTCACACTGCTGAGTGTTTTGTTGGTGGAAAGCTCCGGGATGGATACTGCTTTTCATATCCAGGTCCAAGACTGATATTCTTGGAATTACACTTGTTAGGTGTGTGTATATATATATATATATATATATATATATATATATATAATATAAATGTCTAGTGGCGTGTGTTAGTCTGTCTGTGTGTGGAAAAAATAAAACCAAGCTGCAGCGCCACCTGCTGGGCGGAGTTATACACTGACCTACTAAATTCTTAGTGTGTGTGGAAAAAAAAATTCAGAAAGGGCTGAAATTTGGTATACTAAGATGTTTTCAATTTGTTAATTTAATTTGTTAATTGTTAAAAGTGTTTATAAAGATTTAAAAAAAATATATATATATTTCTTGAAGGAGAAGTGACAGTTGGGAGTGGTTGGTGGTTGCCGGGGGTGACAGTGGGGAGTGGTTGGTGGTTGAGGCCTGGGCTATGGCCCAAATGCATGACAAGAACCTTTTTAACACCTTAAGTAGCTTGATTTGACTAGAATGCATAAGTATCATGCACGGGTTAACTTGTGTGTATATATATATATATATATATATATATATATATATATATATATATGTGTGTGTCTTATATAAACTGTAAAGTAATACAATGTTTCTATCCTGGAGGTGTCAGCAAATGTCGTTACCGCTATCAGAGCAGGCATTGTGGTGGGAGAACCCTGCTGTGATATCTGATAAACAATCTCCTGTTTCACAAGTGAGAGCTGGCGACACCCCATTAGCATGTAGGGAGAAGCTTTCCATTCTTTGATAAATGTCTAGATGTCTTATGTCTGCTGTCAGGTATATTGGAGAGTTTATGTTACCATAAATACATTGTAGCACTGATGTAAGTTGTTGATATTGCTCTGATGATTTTTTTCTCTTCTGTCTGGATTTGCGTCGTCGCCAGTAAAGGGCCAGGTACTGCGGTTATGACATGGACAGGGTGAGATACTGTGATACCACCTAAACCTCATTCTGTAGCATCTCCTTCCCATCCTCCGTACGTCCGGTAAGTGCTCATCCGAGTGATACAATGTTCTGTGTTTTGTTATGTGTGATTATTTATGTGGTGTTTAGTCTTTGGTGGATATTATAAATATAACACGTCTATGTAGGGTCTGTACCTCCATGAAGGCCCGGAGATGGTGACTTTCAAGAGGTACTGATAAAATGTTTGAGTTGGAGGTAATTATTATTATTATTAGCATTATGATCCTTTATTTATAGGGCGCCATATGAGGTCCGCAGCGCCGTACAGAGGGCAAACAACAAGACAGTACTTGGTGTAACAGTACAGTACAGTAAGAAATAACACTACAACTCTCAGCACAGCTACTAGGGTACAAGTGGTATCAGCACAGGCTGATACCTGTGCCCATTAGTGTGGGTGCAACTAGCAGGTTTAGAGCCACTAAAGGAGGTGCAGTGGAGAGGTAGTGACCAGAAGCTGAAGTCTCTGTTATATAGAGGTTATTGGGGCACGCGATCCACTTTTTAGTGCAACAGCTGCCATCCTGATACCCTTATTCTGCCATTGGAGGAAGCACAGAAGTGATGGACACCCCGTCATCTCTGTCTCTCACATCGCTGTATAAAATATCACACACAGAGTAAGTTCATTCATTAGAGATCCGGAGAGCCAATGTTCACAGAGGGTTAATAAGCGAGAGGCACTTGACTCCGGATGGGCCCTGAACACTGGAGAGTCCTTGTTTTCTGCCCATTTATTAGGTCCAAGATTTCACATCAATAAATAGCGTCTATTGTCCTCTGTCCCTTCATCCACTGCCCAGAGTTACAATGTGTCCCCAAGCAACAACCATCCATCTGTTCTGTGCCAACACAGACAGGGCACTCCATGCCGTCACCCCCCACATACCAGACTCACACTCACATATATACCAGGCTGCACTCTCTACTCACACTCATTTATATACCAGGCTACAGTCTCTACTCATACTCACTTATATACCAGGCTGCAGTCTCTACTCACACTCACATATATACCAGGCTGCAGTCTCTACTCACACTCACATATATACCAGGCTGCAGTCTCTACTCACACTCACATATATACCAGGCTGCAGTCTCTACTCATACTCACATATATACCAGGCTGCAGTCTCTACTCATACTCACATATATACCAGGCTGCAGTCTCTACTCACACTCACATATATACCAGGCTGCAGTCTCTACTCACACTCATTTATATACCAGGCTGCAGTCTCTACTCATACTCACATATATACCAGGCTGCAGTCTCTACTCACACTCACATATATACCAGGCTACAGTCTCTACTCACGCTCACATATATACCAGGCTGCAGTCTCTACTCACACTCACTTATATACCAGGCTGCAGTCTCTACTCACACTCACTTATATACCAGGCTGCAGTCTCTACTCACACTCACTTATATACCAGGCTGCAGTCTCTACTCACAATCACTTATATACCAGGCTGCAGTCTCTACTCACACTCATTTATATACCAGGCTGCAGTCTCTACTCATACTCACATATATACCAGGCTGCAGTCTCTTCTCACACATTTACATATATACCAGGCTGCAGTCTCTACTCACAATCACATATATACCAGGCTGCAGTCTCTACTCACACTCACTTATATACCAGGCTACAGTCTCTACTCACACTCACATATATACCAGGCTACAGTCTCTACTCACACTCACATATATACCAGGCTGCAGTCTCTACTCATACTCACTTATATACCAGGCTGCAGTCTCTACTCACACTCACTTATATACCAGGCTGCAGTCTCTACTCACACTCACTTATATACCAGGCTGCAGTCTCTACTCACACTCACTTATATACCAGGCTGCAGTCTCTACTCACAATCACTTATATACCAGGCTGCAGTCTCTACTCACACTCATTTATATACCAGGCTGCAGTCTCTACTCATACTCACATATATACCAGGCTGCAGTCTCTTCTCACACATTTACATATATACCAGGCTGCAGTCTCTTCTCACACTCACATATATACCAGGCTGCAGTCTCTACTCACACTCATATACTAGTCTGCAGTCTCTACTCACGCTCATTTATATACCAGGCTGCAGTCTCTACTCACACTCATATACTAGTCTGCAGTCTCTTCTCACACTCACATATATACCAGGCTACAATCTCTACTCACGCTCATTTATATACCAGGCTGCAGTCTCTACTCACACTCATATACTAGTCTGCAGTCTCTACTCACGCTCACTTATATACTAGGCTGCAGACTCTACTCATGCTCACATACCAGACTGCAGTCTCTACTCACACTCCTATACTAGGCTGCAGTCTCTACTCACGCTCACATATCAGGCTGCAGTCTCTACTCGCACTTACTTATATACTAGGCTGCAGTCTCTACTCAGACTCATATACTAAGCTTCAGTCTCTACTCACAGTCGCATATCAGACTGCAGTCTCTACTCACACACATATACTAGATTGTAGTCTCTTCACACTCACATACCAGGCTGCAGTTTACTCACACTCATATTTCAGGCTGCATTCTGCACCCTCACTCACTAATATATCTCACTGCAGTATATACTCACACTCAAGATGAGTGTGTGTGTCTGTATCTATGGGATCTATTTACCGATATCTGAGCTGAAGCTGGCAGTGACGTGGCTCCTGACCCTTACTGTACACAGGGTCGGTGCTAGGGTCCATGGCGCCCTAGGCATTTTATAAAAATTGGCGCCCCCCCCACCCCCCCCGCAAAAATCGGCGAGGCTATTGCTCACCACCGCCGCCTCTCTGCTCCGTCTCCTCCCCTCCACTCACTGACACTAGTGGGCGGAGGGGAGGAGACGGAGCAGAGAGGCGGCGGTGGTGAGCAATAGCCTCTCCCCCCTCCCCCGTGCATCTGAATGCTGTGCGGCGGCTGTGACAGGTATGGTCAGTGGTCGCCGCACAGTTTTAAAGTAATTTACATTCTTCTGGCGCCCACCAGAGCCCGGCGCCCTAGGCAAGTGCCTAACCTTGCCTAATGGGAGCGCCGGGCCTGACTGTACACAGGCTGTGCTCTCACGCCCCCTCCCTCGTCAGCTCTGTCTCTCCGAGCGTAAGTCGCTGCTTCTCAAATCCGTATTGTGACATACACTTGCGCTTTGTTTATGAGGTTTTTCGTGCAGTATAGATAGATTTTCTATCACTGTGATAAGCGGTAATAGATTATCTTTATAGTAAATTGGACGATAGTCTGGTGGATGCCTATAGATTTCCCGCTTTCCATAGGGAGCTCATCAGTCTTTACTGGTTTGCACCATCATAGAAAACATTCCCTCATTTTGCCAAACGCACCATTTTGGATATAATGTCTTCGCCTCTCCAGGGCCGTAAACCCACTTTCTCACAGCCCCCACTACATCCATGAATCCTCCTTCTTCTCATGTCCTACGAGATTTGCACTACAGTCATGTCCAAAAGTTCTGAGAATGACACAAGTATTGGTTTTCACTAGGGATGTGCACCGGCGACTTTTGGTGTTTCGTGTTTTGTGTTTTGGATTCGGATTTTCTTGAGGTTTTGGGTTCGGATTTGTTTCGCAAAACACCTGCCGAAAGGTTTTGGTTCGGATTTAAGGTTTTGTATTCTGATTTTTTTTGAAAAAAGCATAAAAAGTTCAAAAATCAAGTTTTTGGGCTTATTTTCCCTCCTACGCTATTATTAACCTCAATAACATTCAATAACAATCATTTCCACTAATTTACAGTGTATTCTGAACACCTCACAATATTGTTATTAGTCCAAAACGTTGCAACAAGGTATCTTTCTGCACTGCGTAGTGGAGTGGTCCCCACAATATAATAAGAAAACCATCAACTGGTCTTAATCGCACCAAAAAATGTACCTGGACTGCGTAGAGGAGTGGTCACCACAATATAATAAGAAAACCATCAACTGGTCTGAATCGCACCAAAAAATGTACCTGGACTGCGTAGAGGAGTGGTCACCACAATATAATAAGAAAACCATCAACTGGTCTTAATCGCACCAAAAAATGTACCTGGACTGCGTAGAGGAGTGGTCACCATAATATAATTTAAAAACCCTGAACTTGTATGATTCGCACCAAAAAATGTTTTTGGACTGCGTAGAGGAGTGGTCACCATAATATAATTAATAAAAAACCCTCTACGGGTCTGAATTCCCCCCAAAAAAATTCTGGACTGCGTAGTGGGGTGGCCCCGGTACCCAATTTGATACCAGGGCCACAATATAATTAATACACCCTCAACTGGTCAGAATTCCACCAAACAAGTATCTGGACTGCGTAGTGGGGTGGCCCCGGTACCCAATTTGATACCGGGGCCACAATATAATAAATACACCCTCAACTGGTCAGAATTCCACCAAACAAGTATCTGGACTGCGTAGTGGGGTGGCCCCGGTAGCCAATTTGATACCGGGGCCACAATATAATAAATACACCCTCAACTGGTCAGAATTCCACCAAACAAGTATCTGGACTGCATAGTGGGGTGGCCCCGGTACCCAATTTGATAGCGGGGCCACAATATAATAAATACACCCTCAACTGGTCAGAATTCCACCAAACAAGTATCTGGACTGCGTAGTGGGGTGGCCCCGGTACTAAATTTGGTACCGGGGCCACAATACCTCCTCCAAGTTCCAAGTGTAGTGTTTATAACATATTAACACTACACTAATTCTAGCACGTCAATACCTCTTGTTTTAAATAATGACAGGGCATTTAACTTTTGATTTAATTTTTTGAATTTGTTGACATTTTCTTTTACTTTTTGAACATGGCAAACGGCTGTTGAATGGTCACATAATGCCAAAAAAAGAGTTGCAAGATGGAATTGTCCTTGGGCCCTCACACCCACCCTTATGTTGTTGAAATAGGACATGCACACTTTAACAAACCAATCATTTCAGCGACAGGGCCTACCAAACAACTGTGTCTGAAATGATTGGTTTGTTTGGGCCCCCACACTAAAAAAAAACAATTCATCTCTCCCTGTACAAACTAAACAGGCTCTACTGAGGAAAGATGTCGTCCTCATCCTCAACCTCTGATTCCTCTCCCCCTACAGTGTGTACTTCCTCCTCCTCACACATTATCAATTCGTCCCCGCTGGACTCCACAACCACAGGTCCCTCTGTAGTATCTGGAGGGCAGTGCTGTACTTCATTGAGGAATTGATTATTCATTTTTATAAACATCATTTGTTTAACGTTGTGAGGAAGCAACCTCCTTCGCCGCTCACTGACCATTTTCCCCGCTGCACTAAAAACTCTTTCCGAGTACACACTGGAGGGGGGACAACTCAGGTAAAATAGAGCCAGTTTGTACAGGGGCTTCCAAACTGCCTTTTTTTCCTGCCAGTAACAATATGGACTGTCTGACATGTCTATTTGGATGGTGTCAGCAAAATAATCCTCCACCATTTTTTCAATTGTGACAGCATCCAATGCAGCGACAGTAGACATGTCTGCAATGGTTGGCAGGTCCTTCAGTCTGGACCAGATGTTATCAGCATCCCCGCCAGCGGCTCTTTTAGGAAAACTGAGCTTTTTCCTCGCAGCCATAGATGTGGAAGAAAATGAGGGTGGAGCTGTTGGCATGTCACGGTCCTCTTCAGAGGACAATCTCCTGACCAGCAGGTCTTTGCACCGCTGTAGACTTGTGTCCGCCGGAAACAGAGACACAACATACGCTTTAAACCGAGGATCAAGCACGGTGGCCAGAATGTATTCCTCTGACTTTAAAAGAGTGACCACCCTCTGATCCTGGCAAAGCGTACGAAGGGCTACATCCACAAGAGCTACATGCTTGGTGTAATCGCAATGGTTTACCAGCTCCTCCCTCACTTTCTCCAGCTGCTTCTGCAACAGCCTGATCAGGGGAATGACCTGACTCAAGCTGGCAGTGTCGGAACTGACTTCTCGTGTGGCAAGTTCAAACGGCTGGAGAATCTTGCACAACACGGAAATCAGTCTCCACTGCGCTTGACTCAGGCACATCCCCACTCCTTTGCCTATGTCGTAGGTGGCTGTGTAGGCCTGAATGGCCTTTTGCTGCTCCTCCATCCTCTGCAGCATATAGAGGGTGGAGTTCCAGCGCGTCACAACCTCTTGTTTGAGGTGATGGCAGGGCAGGTTCATGGTTTTTTGATGTGCCTCTAGTCTGCGGTAGGCACTGCTGAATGCCGAAAGTGTCCAGCAATTTTGCGCGCCACCGAAAGCATCTCCTGCACACCCCTGTCACTCTTGAGGTAATGCTGCACCACCAAATTAATGGTGTGGGCAAAACATGGGACGTGCTGGAAATTGCCCATATTTAATGCCCGCACAATGTTACTGGCATTGTCTGACACCACAAATCCCCATGAGAGTCTAAGTGGGGTAAGCCACTGGGAGATAATTTCCCTCAGTTTCTCTAATATGTTGTCAGTGTTGTGCTTCTTATTAAAGCCTGTAATACACAATGTTGCCTGCCTTTGCACGAGCAGCCATTTTGTAGATGCTGCTACTGATGCAGCTGTTGCTGTTGCTGTGGAAGGGGATGCATCTACCCAGTGGGCTGTCACAGTTATATAGTCCTTCGTTTGCCCAGAACCACTTGTCCACATGTCCGTGGTTAAGTGGACAGTGGGTACAACCGCATTTTTTAGAGCACTGAGGACACTTGATCGTACTTCTCTGTACATTTTTGGTATCGCCTGCCTAGTGAAGTGGAATCTTGACGGGATTTGGTACCGGGGACACAATACCTCCATCAACCCTCTAAATCCCACTCCACTGATGGCGGACACCGGGCGCACGTCTAACACCAACATTGCAGTTACAGCCGCAGTTATAAGCTTTGCAATAGGGTGACTACTATCGTATTTTGTGGTCATGGCAAACGACTGTTGGACGGTCAATTGTTTTGTGAAAGACTTAGCGGTCTTACGACTTCCCCTCTGGGAAGATGACCGACTAACAGCAGCAACAGCAGCAGTGGCAGTAGTAGGCGTACCGCTGCAGGATTCCTCGGATGAATCCCGTATTGAAGAGGGCTCAGTCTGGCTGCTGACTTGGGCTGCAGGACTGAATCTGATGGAGATCATGGAGGAAGTTGACGAGGAGGGTGTTGCTGGTGTGTATCCAACTGGACCAGGGGATTTAGGTGTCCCTGTACCGATGACGGTCCTAGCCCCAGTTCCTGAACTAACCACTGAACTATGAAGGTTATTCAGGTGACGTATAAGGGAGGATGTCCCTAGGTGGGCAAGATCCTTACCCCTGCTTATTTGAGCTTTACATAAGCTACATATGGCCATACATTGGTTGTCCGGATTTGGATAAAAATAACTCCAGACCGAAGAGGTGCATTTTTTGGTCTTCTGACCAGGCATGACGATGGGCTTTTTCATCCCATGGACATCAGCTGTTTCCCCCCCTGGTGCCTCATTTTCAATAACCACATCACCATCCTCATCATCAAGTTCCTCCACAGCGCCAGCTACATCATCAATAGCCTCCTCCCGAGCCACCTCTTCCCATACAGTGATGGGAAGGTCAGGCTTGACAACCACCAACACCCTTGGACTCGCCTTGGGGATTTGTGATAATTTCTCTTTAGAAGGCAGAGTTGTTTGCTGTTTTGTTGCTGATAGCATAACTCTCTTCAATTTTTTGTAGGGGGAGGGGGGGGAGGAGGAGGAGGGCTAAGATCCTTGGGTGAAGCTGAACCACTAGTCATGAACACGGGCCAGGGCCTAAGCTGTTCCTTGCCACTCCGTGTCGTAAATGGCATATTGGCAACTTTACGTTTCTCCGCAGATGATTTTAAGTTTCTCTTTTTGCTACTTTTTGAGAACTTGGGCTTTTTGGATTTTACATGTCCTGTACTAGGAGATTGGGCATCGGGCTTGCCAGATGACGTTGATGGCATTTCATTATCTATGTCATGACTAGTGGCAGCAGCTTCAGCATTAGGAGAAAGTGGGTCTTGATCTTTCCCTACTTTATCCTCCAAATTTTTGGTCTCCATTATATGTAGCACAAGATACTGCAGAATGTGTGAACTTGGTAATATTGCAGTACCAATGGACTTATACTGCTGGATTGGTTTTGCAAATTTTGTTATAATTACTTTTTTTTTTAATTTTGTTTTTTTTTTTTATAATTTTTTAATTTTTTTTTAAACACTTGGGAATAATGGGGAAATAACTATGCCCTTAGAAGCACAGAGCACAGGACACAGCACCACTGGACTGAACAGGACACAGCACAGGACCCAGCAGCACCACTGAACTCAAAATTGACAGAGCACAGCACACAGCACCACTGGACTGATACTGCAGAACACAGCACAGCACAGCACAGCACAGAACTAAACAGCACAGCACGAGATCTACCAGGACAGAGGACCACCTAACACACCCTCCCTCTACCCTGATCAATGCCCGAGTGAAGATGGCGGCGACTAGCGGGGAATTTATAGGATCCGAGTATCGCGAGATCCGACAGCGGGATTATGACTCCGAGCCTCGGTTTCAAGTTTTCATTTGGCGCCAATACCCGGATCTGTCTGGGATCCGACTCGGATCGGAAACGTTCGGGTGGGCTCGGATTTACGAAATCCGAGTGCGCTCATCTGTAGTTTTCACACAGTTTGCTGCTTCAGTGTTTTTAGACCTTTTTGTCAGATTATGCTATGGTATACTGAAGTAACATTACAAGCATTTCATAAGTGTCAAAGGCTTTTATTGACAATTACATTACGTTTATGCAAAGAGTCAATACTTGCAGTGTTGACCCTTCTTTTTGAAGACCTCTGCAATTGGCCCTGGCATGCTGTCAATCAACTTCTAGGCCACATACTGACTGATGGCCGCCCATTTTTGTCTAATCAATGCTTGGAGTTTGTCAGAATTTGTGGGTTTTTGTTTGTCCACCCGACTCTTGAGGATTGACCTAAAGTTCTCAATGGGATTAAGGTCTGGGGAGTTTCCTGGACATGGACCCAAAATTTTGATGTTTTGATCCCTGAGCCACTTATTTTCCACTTAGTTGCCTTATGGCAAGGTGCTCCATCATGCTGGAAAGGCATTGTTCATCACCAAACTATTCTTGGATGGTTGGGAGAAGTTGCTCTTGGAGGATGTTTTGGTACCATTTGTCACGGGCACTAGGAGTCTTTACCCAGGGATCACCAGATGGTAGGCTTACCAGAGCAATGTAGATGGTAATAGGGTACTCTGGTAGCTGGGTGATCACGGAACATGAAATGATGGCCGATGAGATGCTCAGGAAAGTCTATGACTAGCAACACTGGTAATAATGAGGTAATGATACACAAGGAACTGTATGGACAAGGACACGTGAAGGTAGTCAGTGGTCTGCGATAGCAAGTTGTACCACTGCTATAGTGAGGAGGAATGTCCAACAGAAACAAGGAGGTGATGAGAGTCAGCGGTCTGCGGGTAGCAAGTTGTACCGCTGTCTGAGTGAAGGAATGGAATCCAAGTGGAGGTATCCAGGTAGTCAGTGGTCTGCGGTAGCAAGTTGTACCACTGCTATGTGAGAGGATAATGGAACAGGTGATACCGGAAACAGGGATCAGTGGTCTGACATCAGCAAGTTGTACCACTGAATATATATGTGAGGAGGTGCACGGGGGAAGACTGCAACACAGGATATACACAGGCACCTTATACACGATCCACAGTAATATGCACAATATAGATATATATATATGTAAATGACTGATCAGGTCTGCAATCTAGAAAGTCTCTTGAAGTAGTCCAGCACAATGATAACACAGTCAATGATGGCAATAGACTCAGCGGATAGCAGACTCCAGAGAGAACCAAACACAGTCCAGCAAGATATGCAATACACAGCACAGTCAATGAGAAGTATGCATACCTTGGTTCAGCAGTAGCAGTCAGATGGGATTGCAGCGGTACCTGAGCGGCTGGAGGCCGACTGGATAGGAAGTCCCTGGATAGGTGAAGCAGCGGTCTAGCAGGTGCAGCGCACAGGTGAGTAGACCAACAGGGACACGAATCCACAGGAGTCAGCAACACGTGGAACTGGACTCATAGGAGACCCAGGAGAATGGAGATGATCCAGCAGAGGGTAGTAGATGAGATACAAATCCAATGCTGACAGGAGGGTAGAGACCAGTGGAACACGTGAAGGCGTGGAGAGTGGATCAGCAGGAGATGGACGATAGCGTGGACCACCGCAGCAGGACTCAGCGGCACACGGAGGTAACCAGTAGCAACCACAGGAACCAACAGCGATGGGAAACAGGAGTGCAGCGCAGGGCAGGAGCTGTTGATCACGAAGTGTAACAGATGGTAATGAAAGCGGCAGTCTCGAGGAAGTCACAGCAAAGATGAGATGAGACTATAGGGCACAGAGGCAGCGGATAGTAATCAGCTGGCAGTCACGATGTTGAACACGGGCGAGTTGCAAGCAGGAGGCTGTAGTGCACAGAGGCAGCGGATAGTAGTCAGCTGGCAGTCACGATGTTGAACACAGGCGAGTTGCAAGCAGGAGACTGTAGTGCACAGAGGCAGCGGATAGTAGTCAGCTGGCAGTCACGATGTTGAACACAGGCGAGTTGCAAGCAGGAGACTGTAGTGCACGGAGGCAGTGGATAGAAATCAGCAAACAGACTTGATGAGAAGCAGGTGAGTGAGGTAAAAGCTGGAGTGCACGGAGGCAGCGGATAGCAATGAGCAAACAGTCACAATGATATAAAATAACGTTGAAGTGGTTTAGAAGACTGTAGTGCACGGAGGCAGCGGATAGGAATCAGCAACAGTCCCAAAGATATACAATAACGTTGAAGTGGTATAGAAGACTGTAGTGCACGGAGGCAGCGGATAGGAATCAGCAAACAGTCATGATGATACAGTTGATGGTAGAAGTGGTATGGAACCACAGTAGTAGAAGTGGTTTGGAAACCACAGGAATCAGCAGCGCTGAATGCACGAGTAATACAGGAACACCTTCAGAGACTCATGAGGAATGAGACTCCAAGATCAGGCAACGTGGTGGTGACCACAGGTGCTTAATATAGGGAGGTTGCCTGATCTGCCAATTAAGTTAAAGGGATATACACTGAAGTATAGAAAAGGGCTGCGCATGCGCAGACCCTCAGGATGGTGGACGGCCACGGTTCCTAAATGTCCGGGAAGAGGCACTCACGGTCCGGTGAGTGACAGTACCCCCCCTTTTAAAGGTGGGCACAGAACGCCTGGAACCGGGCTTGTCCGGATTTTTGGAGTAAAACTTCTTCAAAAGGGCAGGAGCATTAAGATCTTCAGCTTTGATCCAAGAGCGCTCCTCAGGACCAAAGCCCTTCCAATGAACGAGGAAGTGGAGGACTCCTCGCGAAATTTTTGCATCTAGTACCTCGGTAATCTCAAAATCCTCCTCCTGATGGACTTGAACTGGCTGCGGAGCTGAGGGAGGAGTTGAAAAACGGTTGATAATAAGAGGTTTGAGCAAAGATACATGGAAGGCATTAGAAATCCGAAGACTCTTAGGAAGAAGGAGTTTCACACATACTGGATTGATAACTTGAATGATCCTATATGGACCAATAAAACGAGGGGCGAATTTCATGGATGGAACCTTCAAACGAATATTTTTTGTGGATAACCAGACACGATCTCCAATTTTTAGTGGTGGAATAGCCCGCCTCTTCTTATCAGCGAAAGATTTATATTTGACAGATGTCTTCTTTAAACAGGTTCTGACCTGAGACCAGATATTTTTAAAGGTCTGACAAACAGTTTCCACCGCAGGAACTTGGGTGGGCGGGAGGGCAGGAAATTCCGGAAAAGACGGATGGTGACCGTAGACCACAAAGAATGGAGTTTTGGATGATGACTCATGGTACATGTTGTTATGGGCGAACTCAGCCCAAGGGAGTAACTCTACCCAGTTGTCTTGATTGGCTGATGAAAATATCCTTATAAAAGTCTCAAGATCTTGATTGACACGTTCGGTTTGTCCATTGGATTGTGGATGGTAAGAAGATGAGAGTGCTAATCGTATGCCCAAGGTTTTACAAAGGGCTCGCCAGAATCTGGACACGAATTGTACTCCTCTATCAGACACAATCTCAGATGGACATCCATGGATACGGAAGATCTCTTTAATGAAATGTTCAGCCAGGATAGACGAGGAAGGCAAACCAGACAGAGGGATGAAATGAGCCATCTTCGAAAATCTGTCCACTACCACCCAAATAGTGTTATGGTTCTTACTAGGTGGTAAGTCAGTAACGAAATCCATACTAATATGGGTCCATGGTTTGGACGGAATGGGTAGTGGTCGCAGCAACCCTGCTGGGGTTCTGCGGGAGGATTTGAATTGCGAACATAATTCACAGGAAGCAATGAACTCTTTGACGTCTCTCCTCATTGAAGGCCACCAGTAACTTCGAGAGAGGATCTCAAAAGTCTTGTGTTCACCGGCGTGTCCAGAAAAACGAGAGGCATGGAACCACGAAAGGATTTTCCTCCTTAGAGTAGGAGGCACGAGAGTCTTCCCAAATGGTAGCGTTTTGGTGGATGAAGCAGCCAGTGAGATACATTTGGGGTCTAGAATGGTATGGTTGGAAACCTCTTCTATATCAGAGGACGTAACAAAGGCTCTAGATAAGGCATCAGCTTTTTTGTTCTTGGCAGCTGGTTTGAAGGTAATTATTAATTCAAAACGGGAAAAGAAAAGAGACCATCTTGCTTGACGAGGGTTCAAGCATTGGGCAGACTGGAGATATGACAAGTTCTTATGATCCGTGAAGATCGTCACCGGATGGCGAGCTCCCTCCAACAAGTATCTCCATTCCTCTAATGCGGCTTTGATAGCCAGTAATTCCTTGTCTCCGATGGTATAATTCTTCTCTGCGGGTAGGAGACCCCGAGAATAGAAGGCACAAGGGTGGAATTTTTGCTGTTCCGAGCGTTGGGAGAGAATAGCTCCTAAGCCCACATTAGAGGCATCTACTTCTAGAAAAAAGGGGAGTGTCACATCAGGCTGACGAAGGATTGGAGCCGAAGAGAAGGACTCTTTTAATGTTTGAAAGGCTTGAATAGCCTCAGTAGACCATTGCTTAGGATTAGCCCCTTTTCGAGTCAGGGCCACAATAGGAGATGCAATGGAAGAAAAGTCTTGAATGAAGCGTCTATAGTAATTGGCAAAACCTAAAAAACGCTGGATGGCACGAAGAGTAGTTGGCTGGGGCCAATGTAGTACAGCATTTACTTTGTCAGGATCCATCTTCAGACCAACTCCGGAAACAATATACCCCAAGAATGGAATCTGGGGTAATTCGAATGAACATTTTTCTAATTTACAGAACAATGAATTTTTCCGTAGCCTGGAGAGGACTTCTGCCACATGTTGGTGGTGAGAAGGCAGGTCCTGTGAAAAAATCAATATGTCGTCCAGGTAGACGACGACACATACATATAATAAGTCCCGAAAAATCTCATTGATGAAGCCCTGAAAAACAGCGGGGGCATTACATAGCCCGAAAGGCATTACCAGATATTCGTAATGCCCGTCTCTGGTGTTAAACGCCGTCTTCCATTCGTCACCGGAACGGATTCTGATTAAATTGTAGGCACCACGAAGATCCAACTTAGTAAAAATACGGGCTCCCTTGATGCGGTCAAATAGCTCAGTGATCAACGGAATGGGATACCGATTCTTGATAGTAATGGCATTGAGTCCACGAAAATCTATACAAGGGCGTAATGATCCATCCTTCTTTTTGACAAAGAAGAACCCAGCTCCAGCGGGCGAGGTGGAAGGTCGAATGAACCCACGCTGGAGGTTCTCCCGTATATATTCAGATGTAGCTTGAGTTTCAGGTAACGAGAGTGGATAGACCCGGCCCCTGGGAGGAGTCTTGCCAGGAAGAAGATCAATCGGACAATCCCAAGAACGATGAGGAGGAAGACGTTCAGACTGAGCTTTATCAAAAACATCGGTAAATGAAGCATATTGAGGAGGGAGTCCCGGTGAAATAGCTGAGATGGAAGCTTGCTGTACCTTGAGAGGAATGACTTGGGAAAGGCAATGATGGTGACATTCAGGCCCCCAAGACGTGACTTGAGGGGTGCGCCAGTCAATCTGGGGAGAGTGACACTGAAGCCATGGAAGGCCTAGGACAATCGGACTTGTCGTAACAGGAAGAATTAAAAACGATATCTCTTCATGATGCAGAGCACCAATCTGAAGGGTTACTGGAGACGTACTCTGGGTGATGAGACCGTTGATGAGACGTGATCCATCGATAGCCGTCACAGTAATGGGAGTTTTTAAGGTAATCATTGGTAGAGACCATTGATTAACTAACGATTTGGAAATAAAATTTCCTGCTGCTCCGGAATCAATCAATGCCTGTGACTCAAAGGTCTTGGTAGCAAAGGAAATAGTCACATCAAAAGCGCAGACTTTAGATTTCATAGACGATGGAGAGGACTCCAGGGACCCTAACTTCACCTCTCCAGAACTAGTTAGGGCCTGGCATTTCCCGATCTCTTAGGGCAGGAGCTGAGGACATGAGTGGAATCAGCACAATAGATACAGAGTCTATTCTTGACTCTTCGTTTCCTCTCCTCAGAAGATAACTTGGAACGTCCAATCTCCATGGGAATCACAGCGGGTGACACTGGACGAAATTGAGGGTTAGAGCGAAAAGGTGCTTTAGCAGAAGTCGTTTTCTCAGCCTCTCTTTCACGAAATCTCATATCAACACGATGGCATAGAGAGATCAAATCTTCAAGTGACGAAGGAAGCTCTTGGGTAGTCAGTGCATCTTTAATTTTATCGGAAAGCCCCTGCCAGAAGGCGGCAACTAGGGCTTCAGTGTTCCACTGAAGTTCAGAGGCTAAGATCCTAAATTGAATGACGTACTGGCCTACAGTATGAGATCCTTGTCGCAGACGGAGGATGCTGGAAGCAGCGGAGGTCACACGACCTGGTTCATCGAACACACTTCGGAATGTAGAAATGAATTTGGCACTATCTTGTAATATTGGATCGTTCCTCTCCCACAGAGGGGAGGCCCAAGCCAGGGCTTGTCCTGAAAACAAAGAGATAAGATAGGCCACTCTGGAACGATGGGTAGAAAAATTTTGAGGTTGGAGCTCAAAATGGACTGAACATTGGTTAAGGAAACCCCTACAAGTTTTGGGGTCTCCATCGTACTTTGACGGAGTAGGCAGGTGAAGCGTGGAAGCTATAGACACCTGGGATGGCAATGGGGAAACGGAGGAAAGCACAGGAGCTTCAGTAGTAGCTGTCACAGTCTGTCCAGATGTTCCTTGGGAGGTTAATGACTGATAACACTGAAGTAACAGCTGTTGGCGGGCATCCTGTTGCTCCACACGGCTAACCAGATGTTGCAGCATCTCTTTGGCGGTAGGTTCCACATCTGGGTCTGTCATGGCCTGATCTTACTGTCACGGGCACTAGGAGTCTTTACCCAGGGATCACCAGATGGTAGGCTTACCAGAGCAATGTAGATGGTAATAGGGTACTCTGGTAGCTGGGTGATCACGGAACATGAAATGATGGCCGATGAGATGCTCAGGAAAGTCTATGACTAGCAACACTGGTAATAATGAGGTAATGATACACAAGGAACTGTATGGACAAGGACACGTGAAGGTAGTCAGTGGTCTGCGATAGCAAGTTGTACCACTGCTATAGTGAGGAGGAATGTCCAACAGAAACAAGGAGGTGATGAGAGTCAGCGGTCTGCGGGTAGCAAGTTGTACCGCTGTCTGAGTGAAGGAATGGAATCCAAGTGGAGGTATCCAGGTAGTCAGTGGTCTGCGGTAGCAAGTTGTACCACTGCTATGTGAGAGGATAATGGAACAGGTGATACCGGAAACAGGGATCAGTGGTCTGACATCAGCAAGTTGTACCACTGAATATATATGTGAGGAGGTGCACGGGGGAAGACTGCAACACAGGATATACACAGGCACCTTATACACGATCCACAGTAATATGCACAATATAGATATATATATATGTAAATGACTGATCAGGTCTGCAATCTAGAAAGTCTCTTGAAGTAGTCCAGCACAATGATAACACAGTCAATGATGGCAATAGACTCAGCGGATAGCAGACTCCAGAGAGAACCAAACACAGTCCAGCAAGATATGCAATACACAGCACAGTCAATGAGAAGTATGCATACCGTGGTTCAGCAGTAGCAGTCAGATGGGATTGCAGCGGTACCTGAGCGGCTGGAGGCCGACTGGATAGGAAGTCCCTGGATAGGTGAAGCAGCGGTCTAGCAGGTGCAGCGCACAGGTGAGTAGACCAACAGGGACACGAATCCACAGGAGTCAGCAACACGTGGAACTGGACTCATAGGAGACCCAGGAGAATGGAGATGATCCAGCAGAGGGTAGTAGATGAGATACAAATCCAATGCTGACAGGAGGGTAGAGACCAGTGGAACACGTGAAGGCGTGGAGAGTGGATCAGCAGGAGATGGACGATAGCGTGGACCACCGCAGCAGGACTCAGCGGCACACGGAGGTAACCAGTAGCAACCACAGGAACCAACAGCGATGGGAAACAGGAGTGCAGCGCAGGGCAGGAGCTGTTGATCACGAAGTGTAACAGATGGTAATGAAAGCGGCAGTCTCGAGGAAGTCACAGCAAAGATGAGATGAGACTATAGGGCACAGAGGCAGCGGATAGTAATCAGCTGGCAGTCACGATGTTGAACACGGGCGAGTTGCAAGCAGGAGGCTGTAGTGCACAGAGGCAGCGGATAGTAGTCAGCTGGCAGTCACGATGTTGAACACAGGCGAGTTGCAAGCAGGAGACTGTAGTGCACAGAGGCAGCGGATAGTAGTCAGCTGGCAGTCACGATGTTGAACACAGGCGAGTTGCAAGCAGGAGACTGTAGTGCACGGAGGCAGCGGATAGAAATCAGCAAACAGACTTGATGAGAAGCAGGTGAGTGAGGTAAAAGCTGGAGTGCACGGAGGCAGCGGATAGCAATGAGCAAACAGTCACAATGATATAAAATAACGTTGAAGTGGTTTAGAAGACTGTAGTGCACGGAGGCAGCGGATAGGAATCAGCAACAGTCCCAAAGATATACAATAACGTTGAAGTGGTATAGAAGACTGTAGTGCACGGAGGCAGCGGATAGGAATCAGCAAACAGTCATGATGATACAGTTGATGGTAGAAGTGGTATGGAACCACAGTAGTAGAAGTGGTTTGGAAACCACAGGAATCAGCAGCGCTGAATGCACGAGTAATACAGGAACACCTTCAGAGACTCATGAGGAATGAGACTCCAAGATCAGGCAACGTGGTGGTGACCACAGGTGCTTAATATAGGGAGGTTGCCTGATCTGCCAATTAAGTTAAAGGGATATACACTGAAGTATAGAAAAGGGCTGCGCATGCGCAGACCCTCAGGATGGTGGACGGCCACGGTTCCTAAATGTCCGGGAAGAGGCACTCACGGTCCGGTGAGTGACACCATTCTTTATTCATGGCTGTGTTCTTAGGCAAAATTGTGAGTGAGCCAACTCCCTTGGCTGAGAAGCAACCCCACACATGAATGGTCTCAGTATGCTTTACTGTTGGCATGACACAGGACTGATGGTAGCACTCACCTTTCCTTCTCCAGACAAGCGTTTTTCCAGATGCCCCAAACAATCTGAGAAAATGACTTTACCCCAGTCCTCAGCAGTCCAATCCCTGTACCTTTTGCAGAATATCAGTCTGTCCCTGATGTTTTTCCTGGAGAGAGGTGGCTTCTTTGTTGGCCTCCTGGACAGCAATCCATCCTCCAAAAGTCTTTGCCTCACTGTACATGCAGATGCACTCACACCTTCCTGCTGCCATTCCTGAGCAAGATCTGCACTGGTGGTGCCCCAATCCCGCAGCTGAATCAACTTTACGAGATGGTTCTGGTGCTTGCTGGACGTTCTTGGGCGCCCTGAAGCCTTCTTCACAACTATTGAATCTCTCTTCTTCAAGTTCTTGATGATAAATGGTTGATTTAGGTGCAATCTTACTAGCAGCAATATCCATGCCTGTGAAGCCCTTTTTGTTCAAAGCAATGATGACTGCACGTCTTTCCTTGCAGATAACCATGGTTAACAGAGGAAGAACAATGATTTCAAGCACCACCCTCCTTTTAGAGCTTTCAGTCTGTTATTCTAACTCAATCAGCATGACAGAGTGATCTCCAGCCTTGTCCTTGTCAACACTCTCACTGGTGTTAACGAGAGATTCACTGATCTGATGTCAGCTGGTCCTTTTGTGGCAGAGCTGAAATGCAGTGGAAATGTTTGTGATAAAGCGGGGTGCTACTGGACTGAGGACTTTTTATTCATCACCCGTTTCTCACAGTTTAATGTATTTTTCAATCCTTGGCCCAGTCTACGTATATACACCAGAGCATCAGTGTATTATGTGTACTATTATTTTATGTTATTAGGTACATTTTGTCCTTGCTATTACCTGCAATATTGTATGTATTAGAAAAATAAAGAATATTCACATATTGTGTTAAAATAACAGAACAGCAGAAGTCATTTTGCTTGTGTTATCTAATGTAGTTACCATTTGTCTCAAATGTCCATTTTTATGAGGTGCAGCTTAGATTTGGTTTGTAATCAGAACAATGTCTGAGATAACTAGTTGGCAGCCCATGATAATTAGCGAGGTCAACGGGTAATCTGAGAGGTAATGAGGTTAGAACTTCTAATGATATGCAATGTGCCTCCACAGTAATATACTGGCTATAATAGCATTGGGAAATGTATCACAGACTCACATTGTGTAATGTGGCAGATACAATGGGGCATATTCAATTGTCCTGTTTCTGCGGCGCGTTAAAACTATCATCGTTATTACGGTTATAGTTAGCTGGATTTCAGCTCGCAGCTCCCTGAGCCACGAGCTGAAATCCAGCGAGAAAATTACCGTAGTAACGGTAATAGTGCGCGGACCACGAGATTTTCTGCGTTTCCGCCGACAATTGAATACCCCCCCAATGTGTCAAATGTATTGTTTTTTCACGCAAGCGTGAAGTGTCATTCCTTGATGTTATATTGTAACCCTTTGTTTAGTGTATTCAGCCAAATAGCTAATTTAGTCCAGCCATTCCATTGTATAATCAGGGTAACAGAGACACTGGGCCTGAGTCATTAAGGAAAGTAAGGCAAAAAAAAGAGTAAATGTTCTCCGGGACAAACCATGTTACAATGCAAGGGGTGCAAGTTAATGTATTATTTTACACATAAGTTAAATACTGTCTGTTTTTTCATCTAGCACAAAAATACTTGTTAGTTATATTTTGCTGATATTTAAATATATGATATTTTTAATGTTTAGTAATAAAAGTTATATTTGATATCAATCTGAGAAGTCCTAGACAATCCCACATCATTATTTGATTGATAATCATGAGTAAGCTCTGCATCACCTCTAAATAACCTCTTTTTCTTTGTGACTGATGAGAGTACCAGCATTTACTGACTGATGAGAGTACCAGCATTTACTGACTGATGAGAGTACCAGCATTTACTGACTGATGAAAACATTGTCATTTGTTGACTGATGAGAACCACCAAAGCACCAATCACTGAACAATGAGCGTGTCAGTATTTACTAGCGGATAAAAGTACTACCATTTACTGTCTGATGAGAGTACCAGCATTTACTGACTGATGAGAGTACCAGCATTTACTGACTGATGAGAGTACCAGCATTTACTGACTGATGAGAGTACCAGCATTTACTGACTGATAAAAGTACTACCATTTACTGTCTGATGAGAACACCACCATTTACTCACACGTGTCAGATGTTACACTTCTATATTACATTCTGTATAACCCCAGTGTAAGGGGGATTAGGACGGTACAGGCAGCACTTACCTCTGCTATAGGCTGAGATTTCTCCCGTCTCTGACGCTCACCTGAGATACAAGAACAATATCAGTCATTAGTCGGGAATGTGGACACTGCATGTAGACAGGTGTAATGTTCCCCACAGCACCCAGGCTCCATGAAGGATTTACCATGTACAGCACAAAAAGTGTGATTATATTTCCAGTTACAGAGGAGAAATAACCCGACCTCGGATGGGTCACACAATGCCAACCACTAGCCCCATACTTCATCACTACAGGGCATAGTTCATCATCGGCCCAGTTCCAGAGTTATACACCTCTGCGGATCTCAGTGCTCCAGCTCTCTGCAGTTCATCTCCTCACTACTACTTCCCCTCTGCCTTACAGTGGCTCGGAGGTTCCAACAATTATCTGCTCTGCACCCCCTAGAGGACCGCGACCTGCAGTTGAGAGGAGCTAAAACCATGTTCCCACGCGGGAATTCCTGGTGAATACCTCTCCTCCATTAGACTCCGCACCTCTCTGTGGGCAGACTGTCACTAGAGCAAAGGTCAGGACAATTCCCATTATCTGGTTCCCGTGACACCACAAGTGTCAGTGTGTCAGTGTTCTGGGACCCCAAGTGTCAGTGTGTCATTGTTCTGGGACACCAAGGGTCAATGTGTGATTGTTCTGGGACCCCAAGTGTCAGTGTGCCATTGTTCTGAGACCCCAAGTGTCAGTGTGTCATTGTTCTGGGACCCCAAGTGTTAGTGTGCCATTGTTCTGGGACACCAAGGGTCAATGTGTGATTGTTCTGGGACCCCAAGTGTCAGTGTGCCATTGTTCTGGGACCCCAAGTGTTAGTGTGCCATTGTTCTGGGACACCAAGGGTCAATGTGTGATTGTTCTGGGACCCCAAGTGTCAGTGTGCCATTGTTCTGAGACCCCAAGTGTCAGTGTGTCATTGTTCTGGGACACCAAGGGTCAATGTGTGATTGTTCTGGGACCCCAAGTGTCAGTGTGCCATTGTTCTGAGACCCCAAGTGTCAGTGTGTCATTGTTCTGGGACACCAAGTGCCAGTGTGTCATTGTTCTGAGACCCCAAGTGTCAGTGTGTCATTGTTCTGGGACACCAAGTGCCAGTGTGTCATTGTTCTGAGACCCCAAGTGTCAGTATGTTATTGTTCTGGGACACCAAGTGTCAGTGTGTCATTGTTCTGAGACCCCAGGTGTCAGTGTGCCATTGTTCTGGGACCCCAAGTGTTAGTGTGCCATTGTTCTGGGACACCAAGTGTCAATGTGTGATTGTTCTGGGACCCCAAGTGTCAGTGTGCCTTTTTTCTGAGACCCCAAGTGTCAGTGTGTCATTGTTCTGGGACCCCAAGTGTCAGTGTGTTATTGTTCTGGGATCCCAAGTGTTAGTGTGTCATTGTTCTGGGACCCCAAGTGTCAGTGTGTCATTGTCCTGGGACCCCAAGTGTCAGTGTGCCATTGTTCTGGGACCCCAAGTGTCAGTGTGCCTTTGTTCTGGGACCCCAAGTGTCAGTGTGCCTTTGTTCTGGGACCCCAAGTGTTAGTGTGCCATTGTTCTGGGACCCCAAGTGTCAGTGTGCCTTTGTTCTGGGACACCAAGTGTAAGTGTGTCATTGTTCTGTGACCCCAATTGTCAGTGTGTCATTGTTCTGGGACCCCAAGTGTCAGTGTACCATTGTTCTGGGACCCCAAGTGTCAGTGTGCCTTTTTTCTGAGACCCCAAGTGTCAGTGTGTCATTGTTCTGGGACCCCAAGTGTCAGTGTGTCATTGTTCTGGGATCCCAAGTGTCAGTGTGCCTTTTTTCTGAGACCCCAAGTGTCAGTGTGTCATTGTTCTGAGACCCCAAGTGTCAGTGTGTCATTGTTCTGGGACCCCAAGTGTCAGTGTGTTATTGTTCTGGGATCCCAAGTGTTAGTGTGTCATTGTCCTGGGACCCCAAGTGTCAGTGTGCCATTGTTCTGGGACCCCAAGTGTCAGTGTGCCTTTGTTCTGGGACCCCAAGTGTCAGTGTGCCTTTGTTCTGGGACCCCAAGTGTTAGTGTGCCATTGTTCTGGGACCCCAAGTGTCAGTGTGCCTTTGTTCTGGGACACCAAGTGTAAGTGTGTCATTGTTCTGTGACCCCAATTGTCAGTGTGTCATTGTTCTGGGACCCCAAGTGTCAGTGTGCCTTTTTTCTGAGACCCCAAGTGTCAGTGTGTCATTGTTCTGGGACCCCAAGTGTCAGTGTGTCATTGTTCTGGGATCCCAAGTGTTAGTGTGCCATTGTTCTGGGACCCCAAGTGTCAGTGTGCCTTTGTTCTGGGACACCAAGTGTCAGTGTGTCATTGTTCTGTGACCCCAATTGTCAGTGTGTCATTGTTCTGGGACCCCAAGTGTCAGTGTACCATTGTTCTGGGACCCCAAGTGTCAGTGTGCCTTTTTTCTGAGACCCCAAGTGTCAGTGTACCATTGTTCTGGGACCCCAAGTGTCAGTGTGCCTTTTTTCTGAGACCCCAAGTGTCAGTGTGTCATTGTTCTGAGACCCCAAGTGTCAGTGTGTCATTGTTCTGGGACCCCAAGTGTCAGTGTACCATTATTCTGGGACCCCAAGTGTCAGTGTGCCTTTTTTCTGAGACCCCAAGTGTCAGTGTGTCATTGTTCTGGGACCCCAAGTGTCAGTGTGCCATTGTCCTGGGACCCCAAGTGTCAGTGTGCCATTGTTCTGGGACCCCAAGTGTCAGTGTGCCTTTGTTCTGGGACCCCAAGTGTCAGTGTGCCTTTGTTCTGGGACCCCAAGTGTTAGTGTGCCATTGTTCTGGGACCCCAAGTGTCAGTGTGCCTTTGTTCTGGGACACCAAGTGTAAGTGTGTCATTGTTCTGTGACCCCAATTGTCAGTGTGTCATTGTTCTGGGACCCCAAGTGTCAGTGTGCCTTTTTTCTGAGACCCCAAGTGTCAGTGTGTCATTGTTCTGGGACCCCAAGTGTCAGTGTGTCATTGTTCTGGGATCCCAAGTGTTAGTGTGCCATTGTTCTGGGACCCCAAGTGTCAGTGTGCCTTTGTTCTGGGACACCAAGTGTCAGTGTGTCATTGTTCTGTGACCCCAATTGTCAGTGTGTCATTGTTCTGGGACCCCAAGTGTCAGTGTACCATTGTTCTGGGACCCCAAGTGTCAGTGTGCCTTTTTTCTGAGACCCCAAGTGTCAGTGTACCATTGTTCTGGGACCCCAAGTGTCAGTGTGCCTTTTTTCTGAGACCCCAAGTGTCAGTGTGTCATTGTTCTGAGACCCCAAGTGTCAGTGTGTCATTGTTCTGGGACCCCAAGTGTCAGTGTACCATTGTTCTGGGACCCCAAGTGTCAGTGTGCCTTTTTTCTGAGACCCCAAGTGTCAGTGTGTCATTGTTCTGGGACCCCAAGTGTCAGTGTGCCATTGTTCTGGGACCCCAAGTGTCAGTGTGCCATTGTTCTGGGACCCCAAGTGTCAGTGTGCCATTGTTCTGGGACACAAAGTGTCAGTGTGCCATTGTTCTGGGACACCAAGTGTCAGTGTGTCATTGTTCTGTGACCCCAATTGTCAGTGTGCCATTGTTCTGGGACACCAAGTGTCAGTGTACCATTGTTCTGGGACCCCTAGTGTCAATGTGCCATTGTTCTGAGACCCCAAGTGTCAATGTGCCATTGTTCTGGGACCACAACTGTCAGTGTGCCATTGTTCTGATACCCCAAGTGTCGGTGTGCTGTTGTTTTGGGACTACAAAACCACCATTTCCCAATAGAATGTATTGTCTGTCTGACAACCAGGGCATCCAAAATACAAGTTACACTCCTCTGTTTGATTGATACCCTAGGTAAAAACATTTTGAGTATTTATAATACAGTTGAATGTTGACAATTTCCTGTGACGTTATTCAATATTTTGTGTTTGCTTCATCCTTTATAATGACACTTAGGGACAGTCTGAGCACAATGATACTGGACAGTGTACTCCTGATTTGGGCCATCTGTGCAGAGCGCTGGTGACATCATTAGTGGGAGTGACTGGCGCTCTGCAGAGGATTCCCATATGGAGCAGGAGAGGTGGGAGCCGCTGTGAGGACTGAGCCCTCCTCCACCAGACTTGTGATAAGGGGAAAATGGTGGGAGAACATAGGTGGCAAGGAGAGAGTGAGGAGGGCATTTCTCCCTCTGATAGAAATGCTACTAAGAATTACATCAATCAGAATAACAGAAGTGGTACTGTGCAGTTTTCCATACATACAGCACAAGAACAGACACTAAGATTTACACTCATCATGCACAATAAGAGAAGTAGTACTGTGCAGTTTTCCGTACACAGAGTATAAGAACAGACATGAAGGGGGGAATTCAATTGATCGTGTTACTGTAAAAAGTAACGCGGTCTGTGCACTATTTCCGTTATCATGGTAAATTTAACCCGGCTTTCTGCTCACAGCTCAGAGAGCTGCAAGTAAAAAGCCGGTGTTGAAACTACCGTAATACTGGTAATAGGTTTAACGCTGCGCTGCTTTTGGGGGGAATTTAATATCTGCGATTTGCAAGAATCACTATTTGATACAGTAACCCCTAAGAATGACACCCATAAGAGAAGTGGTACTGTGCAGGTGGCCAGTGTGAGTGGGGAGCAGTAACATATATGTAGTTATAATGTTAATATAACAATCCTGCACGTAACCATGTACATCTGTCTCATGGGAAAATTCCTTTCTGACCCATAGATAGCAAATAGAGTATTTCTCCAATCTCCAAGTTGTAGCTTCTATTTCTTGTGAGCAGGGCGTCCAGTCCCTATATAAATCCATCAGTGACTTCACCTCTCTTGGTAGATAGTCCTGTAGTCTGACCACATTTACAGTCAGGAACCCCTTTCTATGCTGTCTTACAGTGGACGTCCCCTTGTCACCAGCATAGTTCTGAGTATGAAGTCAATCTCCATATTGAGCTCAGATTTCTCTGTACATGATAATTAGGTTACCTGTGAGGCACCTATTTGTAGAAACATATGTATAAGTTCTGAGAGATCTATGGCTCTGATATACTTCTCAAACACTGCTCTGAAAAGGGAGCAGCATTCGCTCCAGGAAAGAATGGGATCCAGATGTCAGCATCTGTGCAGACATCATATCATCAGTGAGAGCTGGAGCCAAGCAGTAGCTGAACACCAGTCAGTCCCCAGCACAGGAGAAGAGAGAGGGGGAGAGCAACGGCGGGACTAACAGGATGAAAGCAGAGAGTGGACCAGAAGAAATAGAGACAGGAGAAAGGAGAAAGAGAGTGACTGCAGTAGATAGAGCGAGACAGAGAGAGAGAGGCCAGGAGATGTGTGGACAGGAGATGGTGGCAGTGAGTGAAGCAGGAGATAGTGGAAGAGAGTGAGGAAAGGACACAGATACAGAGAGCGAGGGAATGAGATGGATGCAGAGAGAGAGTAGAAGATGGAGGCAGAGAGAGACAGCAGGAAATAGAGGAAGAAAGTAAGGACAGGAGATAAAGGCAGAGAATAAGGACAGAAGACAGAGGAAGAGAGTAAGGCAGGAGATGGAGAAAGAGTTGGGACAGGAGATGGAGGCAGAGAGTGAGGGTAGGAGATGGAGAAAGAGAGAAAGGACAGGAGGTGAAGGATGAGAGTGAGGTAGGAGATGGAGGCAGAGTGAGGGATGGTGATAGAGATTGAGCGCAAGAGATCTGGGGGGAAGTAAAAGACATGAATGAGAGACTAGGAATGAATGAAATGGAAAAAGCACAATGCTGTCAGACTGCTAGAACGGGGATCAAAGGAGAACATTAGTAATTGGAAGCGGATGTAGAAGTTAGGAGCAATGGGTGCCCCGGAGCAGCTGCAGAGACTGGTAAGTAAATGAATGTCTGAGAAAGCTGTGTGGGTGCAGTCACTGAATATCAGGGTACCTGTCCACAGGAGCTCAGGGTGCCGGCCTTGGAGTGAGCAGGATAGAAAAAGGATCCACAGGAGGACTGTGCCCAGAACTAATGCTGACACCCAGGCTAAGCGGAGCCAGGATGGGTCACTGAAGAGCACTTCATACGGGGGAAACATCCTAAACAGAGGTGCCAGCTGTACATACACTGCCCACCTCCACAGCCTGTGCTGCCGGGGAGGGGATGGGGTGTGTCTGCTATGGAGGATACACCCAGAGAAGCTCATGTCCCAGATGTGAGTGATGTGCTGCAAGCTAACAGTACCAGTGTTATCCAGCTGACACGTGTCAGACATGTATACACTGATATATACTGTGCAACCATCTGCCTATCATCTGTCTGTGCTGAGTCCTGGGTTATACACAGTGGTGGCTCAGGAGCCCAGAAGTGAGGACGTCCGGAGGGGTCCCGGCTATAACAAAACATGAAAGAGTAAATGTATTAAGCAGCAAATCTGTCAAATCGACGATATTCGCCGATTGTAACGACCATATTTAAAATGGCAATATGGCTGTCATAATCTCTGAATAACTGATTTGCCGGATCTGCTGCTTAATACATTTACACCATGGTTTGATAAGTATGGGGCCCGTATAGTAAAGTCAAAAGAGCAAATATGTCAGCTGTACATGCAATTAAATGCTCTTTGTATTGTATGTATGTCACTAGGATGCCCATACTGTACATTATAGGTAGGTGACCTGTGGCTGTCTGGTGTAGGTCATGTTGGCACCTCACCCTCAGTCCTCAGTTAGCCCCTGTTCTGTAAGCTGTACATTATAGGTAGGTGACCTGTGGCTGTGTGCTGAAGGTCCTGTTGACGCCCAATCTTCAGTTCTGAGTAAGCTCCTGTTCTGTATACTAAGTGACCTCTGGCTCTCAGGGGCAAATGCATTTTACCATCTTCGAGGCAGAATGATTCATGAGAACTGACCTACCGATCTCAGTGTTCCTAGACTAACAGTTTGGGGGGATAATCAGGTAACCTCCACAGTCCCTCCTAGAACCTTTAATCAAAGTGGGAAACATTCTCAACTATTATGAAGAATCGGCTCTTCCCACCCATCTTTCTGCAGTTAGAATTAATCCCCCAGACGTATATAGAGACAGGTACAGCGGTTATTGACACAGAGCCCCCTGCTGGCGGTATTGTAAATAGCCAGACACCAGGAGACACATTCGTTAGTCTCCCGGACATACCGGGAGAGTAGGCAAGTATTATTATTATTATTATTATCTTTGACTTATAAAGCTTCACAAAGGGTCCGCAGCGCCGTACATTACATATACAGAAAACAGAACCAAGACACAACATGATACAAAAATATATACAAACACAGGTGACAGGGTAAAGCAAATCAGATTATATCTGACAGATAGTGAAAGGGATGGTAGAAATCAGCAGGAAGAAGGCCGAAGCTTAAGAAAACAGGGAAAACAGGGCTAGCGAAGCAGCCAAGAGGTACAGGGGGCGATGGAATAGTAGAAGGAGAACACAAGGAAAGAGGGCCCTGCTCCTGAGAGCTTACATCCTAAAGGGAAGGGGGAGACACATAAAGGGTGGTACTAACTGGGGGAGAGACCCAGGACAAGAAAGTTGGGAGGACTGATAGACTTGAATAAAGAAATGAGTCTTAAGGGCACGCTTGAAGCCTTTGAGAGTAGATGCTAATCTGATGGAACATGGAAGATCGTTCCACAGCAGGGGAGCAGCCTGGGCAAAGTCCTGAAGACGAGAGTGAGAGGAGGTGATCAGTGAAGTAGTGAGGCGGCGGTCACAGGCAGAGCGGAGGAGGTGGGTAGGAGCGTAGGTAGAGATGAGATTGGAGATGTAGGGAGGAGAAGATATGATATTACATCTTGCTGGGCATTATTACTGATCATGTGACATCATGCTGGGCATTATTACTGATCATGTGACATCATGCTGGGCATTATTACTGATCATGTGACATCATGCTGGGCATTATTACTGATCATGTGACATCATGCTGGGCATTATTACTGATCATGTGACATCATGCTGGGCATTATTACTGATCATGTGACATCATGCTGGGCATTATTACTGACAATGTGACAAATAATATAAATCTACGAATATGTGAAATATTCCTGTTTGTGACAGGATGTGATCACCAGAAAACAAAGTAATTACAAGGAAGAAAATTTAACTTTGATAAATGTGTTTCCTACACAGAAACAGTAAAGACAAAATTATTTTTTTCTGAGAAACCTGAGGAGTTGTCACACACTTATCATTATCTAACATTAATAAAACATTTAACCCAACACATAGAGAAAATATTTATTTCTTGAATTAGTGTAAGGTCCAGAGTCAGAACAACCGAACAGTGGGCCCCGATGCAGGGAGGAGAGAACCGGGGCCCCCGACCCTCTGCATCTGCCATGTAGTGGGCCCCATTATCTCAATGGGCCCCGATGGAGGGAGGCGGGGAGGAAAGAACCGGGGCCCCCGACCCTCTGCATCTGCCATGTAGTGGGCCCCATTATCTCAATGGGCCCCGATGGAGGGAGGCGGGGAGGAAAGAACCGGGGCCCCCGACCCTCTGCATCTGCCATGTAGCGGGCCCCATTATCTCCATGGGCCCCGATGGAGGGAGGCGGGGAGGAAAGAACCGGGGCCCCGACCCTCTGCATCTGCCATGTAGCGGGCCCCATTATCTCCATGGGCCCCTGTGCACTGCACCTGCGGCACCAATGGTAGTTCCGCCAGTGGTAAGGTCACCATATACTAAGATTTAGCTGGTAAATAGGGGGCATTATGTGTAAGCCCACCCCCTACAGTCTCCGATCACTAACTGATCTATTATCTGTTCATGGTCCTCTTAAGATGCAATTATGTGTACATTAGTTATGTGCTAATTTAAGGGTTTTAAGAACAATTGTTGATCCCTGGAAAATGGGTTCTGGGGATCACGTCCCCCACAATAATCAACAATCATGTCGCCCAAATTATGATGACACAAATCTATGTTTTCATGTAATTTGTAAATTAAAAGGGAAAGTTTACATTTATTAATGAGTAGTTAACTTTCTTTGTATTTTAATTTATAGGAGAATTCCAGTAAACAGTTAGATGGGGCAGGTACAAGAGGGGAACTAATTGTGTGAAAGTCAGGACCTGATTAAGGGTTCAGGCCAACCTAATTTATTAGCGCCCCCTTGTCTTCCACGCCAGGCTAACACGTGGTAGGCAAAAACAAATTCGTCCTTAATTTATAAATCAGATTCATTCACTCTCCCCCTTCACCAATGTTTATGTTCCTCTGTTTTCTAAACTCAGCTCCACTTGACTTTTTCTAAAGATCACGGCGATCATTGTCACTCATTTTATTTTCATTACAATAAGATCTGTATAGCAGGACGTAGGTGTGAATGATCGCAGCTGAGGGTGAAGATGTGACGGTGGAGGAGGGGCTGTCACACCTCCGCCTGTCGCTGTCCTTGTGTCTCCAACGCCCGCCCAAGGATGGAGTCATCCTTACTACATTTATCCTTCCTGCTTTCTTTCTACTTTGGAGAACAACTATCCTCTTATATTTCAAAATGAATTTCAGTTTATACCTCTCCCTGTCACCCCCCAAATGCTTCGCACCCTCAGCTGCAGCCTAGTCAGCCTATTGGATTATCAGGTCCTGGACTGAAAGTCAAGAGAAGAATCACAGAAAATTATCATCATCATGATCATCATAATCATCATTTATTTATATAGCGCCAACATATTCCGTGGCGCTTTACAATTGGTGACAAACATAGTAAACTAATAAACAAACTGGGTAAAACAGACAAAGAGGTGAGAGGCCGCTGCTCGCAAGCTTACAATCTGTAGGACAATGGGAGTTTGACACATGAGGTTAAGTTTACATTTGCAGTTGGCTCAGCCAGACTGCCCGATGCATTGTAGAGGCTCAGGGTCCTTCACTGGGGCCCGTGGAGAAAAAGGGGCCCCATGCATTGCAGATGCAGAGGCTCAGGTACCCTGCACCGGGGCCACAGCTTGCTAGTTCTGCCTCTGCACACACCTATAAATTATATTACTGCGCCTGTCACCCTGTGTGATTCATACTGATGATTATTTCTGGATGGGCAGCAGCTGTCACTGACTGGTCCAACGCAGCTCGATGTCTTCATATTTTATTAGGAATGAGCAAAGTTTTACACAAATCAGCGCTATGAAGTAATACAGCTCTGTATACAGCACCACTACATTCAGTCGTCTGTCCGTCGCTGTGACTGATGGGCACACGCTGCATTTTCATGTCACATACATACTGAGGCTCCAAATATACAAGTCATACATGTAATATACATATTACACACTAATAGGATTTCATGGCGGAACAGGACATTTCGCAGAGGTGTGAAGTTCTGAGTTTCGCGTATGTTTTCACTTTCCGCCATCATGTGCTGTATTTGTAAAATCCAGTATTTATAGTCCTATCCTGGTTCTCATCCTACCTATCTAATCGCTCTTTCAGTGTTAATTTCTCTGGATCCACCTCTGCTCCGCTTCCTTTATCAGTTGGAGACCACAAGGCTCAGTCCTAGGTCCTCTGCTATTCTCTATCTACACCACTTCTCTAGGGAAACTAATAAGCTCCTTTGGATTTCAGTATCATCTCTATGCGGATGATACACAAATCTATCTATCCTCTCCTGATCTCTCACCATCTGTGTTGTCTCGCGTTACTGACTGTCTTTCTGTCATATCATCTTGGATGTCTTCTCACCAACTCAAACTCAATCTTTCAAAAACTGAATTAATAATATTCCCACCCAACAGAAGCTTCCTGCCTGACATTTCTATTTCTGTTGATAACATGACCATAAATCCCACCCCACAAGCTCGCTGCCTAGGTGTAATCCTTGACTCACAACTATCATTTATTCCCCACATCAACTCTATATCTAAATCACGTTACATACACCTAAAGAACATTTCCAGAATACGCACATATCTCACACAAGACAACGCAAAAACCTTAATTCATGTACTCATCATCTCCCACATCGACTATTGCAATTCCCTCCATACTGGTCTTCCCAAAGTCAGACTTGAACCCCTACAATCTATTTTGCACGCAGTAGCTAGATTGATTTTCCTTGCAAATCGTTCATCCTCTGCTGAGCCACTCTGTCAGTCTCTACATTGGCTGCCTGTATTTCAATGAATCTAATATAAAATTCTTCTACTAACATACAAGGCCGTGACACTTATGATTTATTGGGAAAAATACCCATAATTATGGACATTGTATCATTGAGATTCAAAATAACACAATTTATTGGGATTCAATTATATTCCCTATATTTATCGATACATAGTATGTCACATATAGCCAGCAAATGTGTCCACTCTAAATTAAGTAATTGTAGTGTAAAAATGCACTTGTAGGGTTTATAATTTATCAAAAACACTCAGGTATAGTAATCTGACATAGACATACAAAGGAACTTAGGTAAATGTATATAGTTCCAAAGACTCAGGATTGGTACTCTAACCTAGTACCCTCTCATACAGTGTGTAAAGGAGAGGGGTTAACTAGGACATGACCACAGAGGATTTCTGTGTAACACATATCTGCTACATAGGAAATTGAGTCAGTTCTGCCTATGGTAATTTTGCTGGTAAAGATCTGACTAGCGATATGAAGAAACCTCAAATCTCCTCTTGTTTGTCAGACAGAATTGCCCTGGTGCTAAAGCCCTAAGCAAAGCGCACTGCTAGGTTCAAAATTGTAACATTAGATAGAGTGTGACACGATCACGGCTAACTCCGCTAACCGGCTTCACACTTCCGGGTGTGTGACGTCACGCGTCACACGTGACCCGACGTACGTTTCGCCGTAATCGGCTTAGTCATGGGAAATCCCATGGGGAAAACAATTTTGTGACCACCGGCTTCCCGGAAGGGTATTTTTAATTATTTCTATCACTTATCTTTATTTTTCATCACCTCTCTATTTTAATATTCGCCGACTATGATGTTATCTGGCACATCAATTTTTAATAAATTTTCAATAAAGTTTGTTCTTAAATATTTTCCAAGGGACTGGAGTGCCTCAATCAACAATCTCTTTAGGTGACTCCTTTCACCATTCCTCTCTTGATAGTAACTCCGGTTGTGAGAGCACCCCCTCATTTTGAATTATATAAATAACTCTTAGATATAAATGATGAGGAAGTCCTAACCTTAGAGCGAGATGGATTTGCTTTTTTCTATAACATACAAGGCCGTCCCAAAATTGCATCAACATACATCTCCTCACTTGTCTCAATATATCTCCCAACTCGACACCTCCATTCTGCACAAGATCTGCGTCTCTCCTCCACTCTCATCACTTCCTCCCATTCTCGGTTACAGGACTTTTTCGGGCTGCACCCACTATGTGGAATTCCCTCCCTCACACAGTAAGACTTTCCTCTGGTCTTACTGTGGTCTTAGGGTTCTCTTACCTCTCTGTCTGTATGTATTACCCAGTATTGTTTTATTAATGTTTGTTCCCAATTGTAAAGCGCTACGGAATTTGCTGGCGCTATATAAATAAATGATGATAATGATGATAATGAATAGAAGAGTTCATTCATTTAGTTCTGTGGTGCGGTTGGGGAGAAATGGAAACACTAAAAGGCAAATTCCATGCAAAGAAATGTTGTGGCCAAAAGTCTTGTTCAGTCGTAGGATTGGGGCGTTAGCAGCAGCTCTGCATGCCACCTGCTGGTGTGAAGGAGTACTACAGGAGATTTATTGGGAGGATCAACAATAGCAATGTTTCCTCTATGTAAGGACAGATCTCTTTGTGGTCAGATTATATGGGGCTATTGAAGTTCTCAGAGGAATCCGGGACATGCCTGGATAATCATGGGATAGCCCGTGTGACTCACACTGGGGGGATGTCCGCAGGGATAACAAAGGAAGACTCTTACTGTACAAAATAACAGGACATCGCCCAAAAAACAGCCCAGAGCGTGAGAGGAAGGTCTGAGACATTTCAGCGTTAACCCTTCAACAACAGGATCATTGTGGGAACAGTACAGTTTGTTATCCTAACGCCAATCTCACAGGTCAATAAGCTGGGAATTCAGAACCCTCCTCTTATCAGAACCCACTTTTCTTCTCATAGACCCCACAATCTCTTGTTCACCTCATCACTGGACCCCCTTCTCTCAAACTGAAGAGGACGAGTGTCACTATTCCCCATGTGCTGTGATTTTGTCCTGTACTCTCATCAGATGAAATTATATTTATGGTTACATGAGGGGCACACAAACATCTAAACTGGAGCAATCTAATCAGAAAGTGTCAACTCTTTTATATTGTTGAAACATGGAACTTGTGTGTAACATAGTAATGCAATAGCCTCATGTTAAGTGTTAACAGCTTCACTATCTTCAAGTGGGTGTTCAGTGTAATAGTGTCTTGTAAGAGATACAGCTCTGTTCCTGTGAGACCCCTATACCTGCTGTATTCCTGTGTCCTACAGATAAGGACTAACACTCTCATCCATCCCCTGGCTGTCCTGTGAGACCCCCTATACCTGCTGTATTCCTGTGTCCTACAGATAAGGACTAACACTCTCATCCATCCCCCGGCTGTCCTGTGAGACCCCCTATACCTGCTGTATTCCTGTGTCCTACAGATAAGGACTAACACTCTCATCCATCCCCTGGCTGTCCTGTGAGACCCCCTATACCTGCTGTATTTCTGTGTCCTACAGATAAGGACTAACACTCTCATCCATCCCCCGGCTGTCCTGTGAGACCCCCTATACCTGCTGTATTCCTGTGTCCTACAGATAAGGACTAACACTCTCATCCATCCCCCGGCTGTCCTGTGAGACCCCCTATACCTGCTGTATTCCTGTGTCCTACAGATAAGGACTAACACTCTCATCCATCCCCCTTCTGTCCTGTGAGATCCCTATACCTACTGTATTCCTGTGTCCTACAGATAAGGACTAACACTCTCATCCATCCCCCAGCTGTCCTGTGAGATCCCTATACCTGCTATATTCCTGTGTCCTACAGATAAGGACTAAAACTTTCATCCATCCACCTGCTGTCCTGTGAGACCCCTATACCTGCTGTATTCCTGTGTCCTACAGATAAGGACTAACACTGTCATCCATCCCCCGGCTGTCCTGCGAGACCCCTATACCTGCTGTATTCCTGTGTCCTGCAGATAAGGACTAACACTCTCATCCATCCCCCGGCTGTCCTGTGAGACCCCTATATCTGCTGTATTCCTGTGTCCTACAGATAAGGACAAGACTCTCATCCATCCCCCGGCTGTCCTGTGAGACCCCTATACCTGCTGTATTCCTGTGTCCTACAGATAAGGACTAACACTGTCATCCATCCCCCAGCTGTCCTGTGAGACCCCTATACCTGCTGTTTCCTGTGTCCTACAGATAAGGACTAACACTCTCATCCATCCCCCTTCTGTCCTGTGAGATCCCTATACCTGCTGTATTCCTGTGTCCTACAGATAAGGACTAACACTGTCATCCATCCCCCTTCTGTCCTGTGAGATCCCTATACCTGCTGTATTCCTGTGTTCTACAGATAAGGACTAACACTGTCATCCATCCCCCAGCTGTCCTGTGAGACCCCTATACTTGCTGTATTCCTGTGTCCTACAGATAAGGACTAACACTCTCATCCATCCCCCGGCTGTCCTGTGAGACCCCTATACCTGCTGTATTCCTGTGTCCTACAGATAAGGACTAACACTGTCATCCATCCTCCGCCTGTCCTGTGAGACCCCTATCTATACCTGCTGTATTCCTGTGTCCTACAGATAAGGACTAACACTCTCATCCACCCCCCGGCTGTCCTGTGAGACCCCTATACCTGCTGTATTCCTGTGTCCTACAGATAAGGACTAACACTCTCATCCACCCCCCGGCTGTCCTGTGAGACCCCTATACCTGCTGTATTCCTGTGTCCTACAGATAAGGACTAACACTCTCATCCATCCCCCTTCTGTCCTGTGAGATCCCTATACCTGCTGTATTCCTGTGTCCTACAGATAAGGACTAACACTGTCATCCATCCCCCTTCTGTCCTGTGAGATCCCTATACCTGCTGTATTCCTGTGTTCTACAGATAAGGACTAACACTGTCATCCATCCCCCAGCTGTCCTGTGAGACCCCTATACTTGCTGTATTCCTGTGTCCTACAGATAAGGACTAACACTCTCATCCATCCCCCGGCTGTCCTGTGAGACCCCTATACCTGCTGTATTCCTGTGTCCTACAGATAAGGACTAACACTGTCATCCATCCTCCGCCTGTCCTGTGAGACCCCTATCTATACCTGCTGTATTCCTGTGTCCTACAGATAAGGACTAACACTCTCATCCACCCCCCGGCTGTCCTGTGAGACCCCTATACCTGCTGTATTCCTGTGTCCTACAGATAAGGACTAACACTCTCATCCACCCCCCGGCTGTCCTGTGAGACCCCTATACCTGATGTATTGCTGTGTCCTACAGATAAGGACTAACACTGTCATCCATCCCCCGGCTGTCCTGTGAGACCCCTATACCTGCTGTTTCCTGTGTCCTACAGATAAGGACTAACCCTCTCATCCATCCCCCTTCTGTCCTGTGAGATCCCTATACCTGCTGTATTCCTGTGTCCTACAGATAAGGACTAACACTGTCATCCATCCCCCTTCTGTCCTGTGAGATCCCTATACCTGCTGTATTCCTGTGTTCTACAGATAAGGACTAACACTGTCATCCATGCCCCAGCTGTCCTGTGAGACCCCTATACCTGCTGTATTCCTGTGTCCTACAGATAAGGACTAACACTCTCATCCACCCCCCGGCTGTCCTGTGAGACCCCTATACCTGCTGTATTCCTGTGTCCTACAGATAAGGACTAACACTCTCATCCACCCCCCGGCTGTCCTGTGAGACCCCTATACCTGCTGTATTGCTGTGTCCTACAGATAAGGACTAACACTGTCATCCATCCCCCGGCTGTCCTGTGAGACCCCTATACCTGCTGTTTCCTGTGTCCTACAGATAAGGACTAACACTCTCATCCATCCCCCTTCTGTCCTGTGAGATCCCTATACCTGCTGTATTCCTGTGTCCTACAGATAAGGACTAACACTGTCATCCATCCCCCTTCTGTCCTGTGAGATCCCTATACCTGCTGTATTCCTGTGTTCTACAGATAAGGACTAACACTGTCATCCATCCCCCAGCTGTCCTGTGAGACCCCTATACCTGCTGTATTCCTGTGTCCTACAGATAAGGACTAACACTCTCATCCACCCCCCGGCTGTCCTGTGAGACCCCTATACCTGCTGTATTCCTGTGTCCTACAGATAAGGACTAACACTCTCATCCATCCCCCGGCTGTCCTGTGAGACCCCTATACCTGCTGTATTCCTGTGTCCTACAGATAAGGACTAACACTCTCATCCATCCCCCGGCTGTGCTGTGAGACCCCTATACCTGCTGTATTACTGTGTCCTACAGATAAGGACTAACACTCTCATCCACCCCCCGGCTGTCCTGTGAGACCCCTATACCTGCTGTATTCCTGTGTCCTACAGATAAGGACTAACACTCTCATCCATCCCCCGGCTGTGCTGCGTTGGGCCCATCGTCTCTCTGTCATCACTCTGCAGACCTGATCCATAGTAAGTAATCAGGAGACACCAGTCACAGTCACCAGTAAAGATGCGCTGCAGCAGCTACCTACTACACCCAGAAGTGCACCCTTCCAGGTGTCAGTGATATCAGCGAATTCTCTTCTACAACTATTTGACACAGTTGGTGAGTATTTGGTTTGACCAAGTGGCACCACTGGGAGTGGTCAGTAATGGCAGATTGTTGACTGTAAGAAGGACCCCAAACAATCTGTAAGCCCCCGTCAGGATGGCAAAGTAAGCCCAATAGTCAGACTAAAAATTCTGGCCCGCTACTTGAAAGAAGGTATATATATCTCTGTGTGTCTGTGTGTGCAGACTGAATGACCATAATTCAGCAATGTATTTTCTAGGCCTGCTGAATGTATCCAGTGATCAGATGTACATGTTATGGGGGAATGTTTCTGTGTGTGTGGGGGGGGGGGGGGGGGGGGGAGGTTAGAACTGACATAAACCACCAAGCAAGGAATCGTTTCACATGATTTCTGGCTCCAGCATCTCTGGATAAATAAATCCAGTGACTCCAGCCTGTTCCATCTTCATGACAGAAGAACGTTACATAGAAAGCACTGCAGAGAACGTTTGGAAAACATGTAACACATAAATGGTATATTGTATGTAAACAGTGTGTGGGTATGAGCAGATGTGAAGGTCATGATACAATGAAAGGGGTACATCTAGTGGCCACAATGGAGCATTGCATTCTGCTCTAGGACAATACATTATTTCTCAGACTTTTTGTATCATTAAACCCCTTATGGGTGGTAAAGATTTACCAAATACTGTTTACCCTTTATATAATCACAGGGATGGAAAGTCAGCAAACCACAATTACAACTGAACCCTACGTGTTTCAGCTGATACAAGTCTTGGGCAGACTGATTCCCTCCCCAGTGATTCTACACAGAGTGGACTCGGAGTGAACACAAATGAACCTTGGAAAAAATACACAAGAATTGTGTCCTGCAGCCTCTATCTCCTATCGAGCATATAGTGACTATAGATATAGACTATAATAAAGTTTCCTGTTTAATCTTATCCAGAACGTGATGCATTTGGGACATATCAAGATACAATGAAAATAATAAAACGACAAAGGACAGTAGAAAGAAAGAAATCACCAGAGAGCTGCTCATTCTTATATTCAGCTGAGCGCAGACACAAAGGGAGGAGCACAGACTGAGATTATTATAAGTCACACACAGGAATCTGAATGGATTAATACATTTCATCACCTCCTCTGTATAAATATTGATTCAAGAGTTTAATGTGGTACTGGAATAACACGGGGGACATCTTTTAGCACCAAATTGTTTATTAAACCGAGGAAGTGGTCAGGTCAGAGGTCTGTAAGACACAAGCAGAGAAGGGCAGGACAATAATGATACATTTGGAAAAGGGGAAGGGAAAAAAGAAAAGAAGATGTATTAATGGGGCACGCTCAGATTTTCTAAATAATAAGTTAATTATCCTTTATTTGTTCTTTTTAAAATATTATGAATCATGCTTCCGATCTTGCAACAAAAATTGTAAACAGTACATTGGGTTCTGGAAAATGAAGCAAGTTCATGAAAAGCCATCTTATAGGTTGTACATGTTTATTATCCTTTGGTGTTAAGGCGACTATTTAACAAGCTCCTAATCCCCCACAATTTTAAGTATCCCCTTTATTTATAACTAAAGGATTGCAGTAGATATTGGAGATATCTGTTGTATTCCCACTGTCCTCATAGGTTTCTATGGGGATAGCTATTGTGTGTGATTAAACAAGTTCTGAAAATCAAACATTTGCCCGAAGGCGCCATTGAAGCCTATGGGGAGAACATTGCGGTAGAGGGAGCTTCGGCCCGGTCACCGCGTCTTATCTCCCCCCCCCCCCCCCCCCTCCGGTCACCACCTTGTGATAGTGACCATAGAGGACATAGATGAGGGTTACACTTGTGTGTTCACAGGAACAGACGCTTATCGTGACTGCTGTAAGAACACTGTTAGTAAATGCTCAGGTCTCTCATTCCTTATCATTGTGACAGAGAAGGAAAATGCTTGTGTATAAAACGTGGTGATTGTTAAATATGCCCTAATTGCCTTAGGAATCATTATGGATCCCATATTCTCTGGTTACTGCGGATCTGATCAGCGTTACCACTTGTAATTCGTATCATCGCAGTAAAAGACCATACATATTTTAAGTGTGAAATCCTAACACCAATAATAATTGATGTAGTGAATTGTATGAGAAAGTGCCAAGTGCAAAAATAATCATATTATAACTAATAAAGCATAAGTGTGAGCTGTAATGATATTAATGTATAACCAAACATCCTAGTGTGTAGAGGTAATTAACACATATAGTCCAGGTGATCCAATAAGTGCAAGAGTCTTAGTAGTGACAATCATATCAATTAATTTACTGCTGTGATTATATACTGATATTCTTCTTCTTATTGTAGTGATGCGAACAACTAAATATGCTGATTTGAATTATATACTGTTATTATTTGTATATAATTGTGCTATAAAAATATTCAAAATGTTCTACAACCCAATCCTTTGTTTAGTGCTTTATTATTCTTACTTCCATATGTACATTCAGTGTTAGTCATATTTCCTATGATGAAAATGCCGACAGCGGATATATTCACTATCGCTGTTTCTAACGTTAGGTATTTCCTACCTGTCAATATTTTATGTGCTGACATTTTGCTGTCGCTGTTATTTGTGTCGCCATTTTTATCATAGAAATTTCGTACCTCTCCCCATACATAATAGTGGCCCTATATTGTTAACTATTCAACAATATTATAAGTAATATAATTGTATTGGTGATTGTATTGATCAGCAATTGTTATCCCTTCATGTTCTGATCATAATAAAGCATCTAATGTTACTTATCATAAAAATGTTGCATCTAAATATTAAATTATGATTTAAAGTACACTTATATTGGTTAGATCTCAGTGGTACTATATAAGAACACAGATATTTTGTTATCATACTCACTTATCATAAAATGTGACAAACCGATGCTCCCTCACTATATTTATTATAGGCACAATCCGTAGGAACACTTAAATAGTGTATATGATATAATGGTCCGACTACTATATTGTATCGATAGTATTTAAATTTCAAGGGAACAATGATATATGGTATTTCCTATTTCACTATTCCATTGTTTAACATATATCAAATAGTTCACCTACAGTTTGTTACGAGCCGCAGCGGTGCGCCGCATCCTGGCGTGAGGTAGCAGTCGAGCACGTGCATTATCTTTGTGGCATAGAGTAGGAGGGTGTAGGGATATCCTCCAACTCCAGGGGGAGCTCTCACATAATTCTATTTGTCATTTATATTTTCATACATGTTACTGGTTGTGATATGACCTATGCTAGTTCTGAGCTAGTAATTAATTAGCAGCCTCCTGAGGCTGATTGTCAGCCCTGTCCACCTCCATTCTGATTTGTCCATCATAGTATTTAAGGTAGTGAGGACTGAGCCTCACTGCTGGTTATAGTTCCTGCTCTGTGCATGCTTACCTGCTCCCTGCTCTGTTCCTCTTTTCTGCCTTTGGATTGATCTTGCTGTGTATGACCTTGGACCGTGTACTGGACTCTGCTATATTGTCTGTGACCTTGATCTCTGCCTGTTACCTGGATTTGTTGTTTGCCGCCAGCCCTGACCTTTTGCCTGGACTACACCACTGCTGCCTGCTGTACCCCTTGACCTTGGCCTGTTTGGACTTTGCTATTCTTCCACCTGGCGCTGCTGTAGGGTTATTAACTTGTACTACTTAGAGCTTAAGACCTGGGGGCATCCAAGTACCTGTGAGCACGTTCAGCTCTACGGGAAAGGCGAAGACCTCTGTGACCTGTTCTACAAGTTTATGACACTTGCCATCAGCCATAACACATTTACAGGTAAACCACATAATTATAATGGTCCATCCTCCCGATCATTAGCTTATTTTTATCATCTCTCATTGGAGGTCTCCACCTTTGATGCTTAGGTTAACTTGTTCCATTGCGACAGCCCTCAGTAATTTAGGATTACTCTCATGAGATGTCAAGAAATGCGTCTCCACTGTAGTAAGTGGATTAAAATGTATTTATTCTCTCGCAGCATTTCTAATGTTACCCACATGTTCATCATGTTTCTTAAAGGGTCTACTGGTCATATTGACATTGAGATTACATGGGTATGTAAGACAATATATCACGCCCAAACAATTTCAGTTTAGGAATTTGTTAATTTTGCAGATTTTGGAGTATTTATCTTTATATTTTTTGCTATGAATAGTAAATTGACGCACTTTACAAGCACCACAAGTCAAGAAGCATTTTGCTTTCTTCTAACTATCATCCAGGGTTACTCTTAGATCCTCATCGGATAAAAGCCCTGTGGCTGGATCACTTATAAATAACTTACTGTATAAATTTATTTAAATTAATAGCGCAGTGCGCTAATTTATCTCACTGCAAATGTACTAACCTTTTTATTTTGGTATGTGTTTTGGATGGAAATGTATGGACTTCTAAAACAGTATGTCATGTTTGGGTTTAGCAACTTTTATAGAGGATATCTCAGCAAGGTATATATGTGGAGGAGATGTGTTTTTGCAACTGTCTGGAGACAGGTAATCTTATGTTAATTAGACCTTTTCTTCGCTGAGTAACCAACACGTCTTTTGAGCGTGAAAGCACAGGGGAGTAATTATACTTGCTTGTATACTTTCTATGCAAGTGAGCACAGATTAATGTGAATTTTGCAAATTAAATTGCGTTCAAAGCAAGGTTAGAGAAATGTTATATCCTGATGGTAAACATTCAATATAAAACCTCAGACATGGCGCCGCTAGCAGCAATGTAAAAATGTGTTAAACCCCTCCATATCCCCTTTGTCTTAATCTATTTATTAATTCATCAGATCTCTTATTGAATACATCTTTATTGGAACAGTGCACTTATACTTCAATAGTTCTCCTTTAAGGATCCCCTTTATTACAGGAGGAAAGTGTGCACTGGAATGGTGTATTATTATTATTATTATTATTATTAATTTTTATTTATAAGGCGCCACAAGGTGTCCGTAGCGCTGTACAGGGACAAACAAATTACAATACAATGGGAGACAGCACAGTACAGTAAACAGTAAGCACAGTAACTCAATAAGCTCAATGCACAGCTAGAGAGGTCGGGGAAGGTGGAGGGAGGATCCGCAAACGACGGAGCCCAAGAAGGAGGGCACGGAAGACAGGGAGACCCCCAGGGGGGAGGAGGGAGCAAGAGTGGATGTGGGGTGGAGGACCCTCGAGGAGGAGGGCTAAGTAGCTGGAGAGCAGAGTTAGAAGTGGTAGAAACAGGAGGAGAGATGGCCCTGTTTAGAGGAGCGTACTATCTAAGGGGAGGGGTGGACAGACAGAGAAACGAAGGGGAGAGAGGGAGACGGAGGCAGAAGATAAGGTAGGAAGTTAAGTGGGAGACTGAAAGGCTTTAAGAAAAAGGTGGGTTTTTAGGGCCCGTTTGAAACTGGACAGATTAGGGGAAGTTCTGATGGAGGGAGGGAGCTTGTTCCAGTGGAGGGGAGCAGCGCGGGTGAAGTCTTGGATACGCGCGTGGGAGGAGGTTATAAGGGGGGAAGAGAGGCGACGGTCAGGCAGAACAGGGAGGGCCGGATGGAGCATGAATAGAGAGGAGGGTGGAGATGTAGGGTGCAGTGGAGTTGGCGAGGGCCTTGTAGGTGAGTGTGAGGAGCTTAAAGAGGATTCTGAAGGGGAATGGGAGCCAGTGAAGGGATTGGTAGAAGGGGGAGACAGAAGAGGAGCGGCGAGAAAGGAAAATAAGCCTAGCGGCAGCGTTAAGAACAGATCGAAGGGGAGCGAGATGAGAGTGGGGGAGGCCAGTGAGGAGGAGGTTGCAGTAGTCCAGGCGGGAGATGATCAGAGAGAGAATAATGCATTTGGTGGCATCTTGGAAGAGGAAGGGCCGGATGCGAGCGATGTTACGCAGCTGGAAGCGGCAGGATTTAGCAAGAGAGAGGATGTGGGAGTCAAAGGAGAGAGAGGAGTCGAGGATGACACCGAGGCAGCGAAGTTGGGGGACAGGGAAGATAGAGGTGTTGTCGACCGTGATGGAGAGGTCAGAAGGGGATGAGGTATGAGAGGGAGGAAAAACTATGAGATCCTTATAACCTTATAACATCCCTTATATACGCAGATACGGAGCAGCCAGCACCTGACATAGACTCGTTACTACAAAGAACAGAGGAATTATGGGTCTGCGTCACGCGATGCGCTGAGAGCTCTGCATGACATCAGATGCTCCCACCACCCTTAGGAGAACAAATGACTCAATTAGGGGGTATGCTACCGGAGCAGGGGGCCAACAGTAACAGATTCTGGGGGTAGCTACTCTTACACATCCTGGCATGGGTAACTATCCATATTCTTTACCAGGTGGACTGTATCCTGCAGGGCACAGAATACGGCATATTAGTCCAATCATGTTCTGACCGAATGCCTCCGGAGGTGGGGAGTCTGATGACCGGCGAACAATGGGCTCCATTCTACCATAATAACCTCATGAGACCTGATGCCAATTGCATGTGCTGAGGCAGAAAACTACTCCTAGACCAGATGTAAGAAAAACACTAGATTAGGAAACCAGTCAGTAAATACAGTCCCCCCCCCCACCATCATCATTGTGCATGGCTCTGCTAAGAAATCCTGCCAGACCTGTGGCTCTCCAGGTGTAGTGAAGCTATAAGGCCCCCTCCCCCCAGCATGCTTTGCCAGTAGATAGCCATCATCATAGTATGCTAGGATTTGTAGTGCTAGGGTAACCTCACTATACCAGAAGGGAAGGTAGGAGTACACCGACAGCTGCACACTGGACTGGACAGTGTTGCCCGTCCAGGCTAGAGAATTGTCAGCCTAGTGTATACACACGCGCCAGGCTTTACAGCTAAACATACCCCTCACTTTGCTGAAAACGGAGCATAGTTAATGTGATAGGTGGGGGCATAATATCCAGCATTTTAGAGAGCCAGGAATCCTTCATCTCCACATGTAACTTATATTCTAGACCAACGAGCTAGGAGTCCTGTAACAGCATATCATCCTGTTTGTACTGTGCTACAGCCTGAGTGTTGTATTTTACATCTTCCCCGGTCAGTAGTTATTCCTTGGTCGATGCACAACTCAGGTAATATCCAACATTTATTTTTAACTGGGTCAGTTTTTAATGTCCATCTAACTCCCGAATCTCCAAGGTAAATAAGTGGGATTTGTTAGCAGACAAGAACACAATGTTCCTCATGACCTATCTATGGCTTCCCTTCCTCTCAGATAATCAGTACGACTACATACAATCATTCTTTATTAAAATGCAAACAAGAGGTGTAAAATGCTTTTGGTAGCAGCTAGTTTTCTAAATATATCAGTACTGAGATTACCCTCAATAGTTTTCTGAATTGTTAAATCAAGGAAGTTTATCAGTGTTGTGCTAATTTCAAAGGTCAATTTGAGAAGTTGTTCTTGTTTAATATCTCTGTGAATTCATGGTACAAGATCTCTTCTCTGTCCCAGAGGATCATGATTTCTCCAATGTATCTTAGCCATAATATTATATGGCTAGTGTATCTCTCATAGACATTGCTAAAAACAGATTCTTTTTTCCACAACCCAAAGAAAAGATTTGCATAGGCAGGTGCACAAGATGTCCCCATTGCAGTTCCCCTGATTTATATGTAAAAATCTTTCCTCGAAGACAAAATATTTTTTCGTTAGAACAAAGTTTAAGATTGTTATGATGAAATCAATGAAATTATTTTTGGGTCCCATATCAAAATATTATGGAACTGGATGTTCCCCCAGTTCATGTTCTATATTCGTATAAAGGGATTCTACATTATACAATGCCATCATTGCTAGCCGTTTCCCTTGTATTTTTGATAAGACATCGAGGCTGTCTCTGGTGTATGATTGTAGGCTAGTCACGAATGTAAGATGTAAATTAACAAATCTGCTCGCATTTTCCATCAATCCCCCCACCCCATAGACTATTGTCCTCTGTGGTGCATATAACTTTATAATATTGATTAATTGGCAATAATATAGGGCCACTCTTATTGTTATGTAAGTGCATATGGAAATAACAATAATAGAACACTAGATACAAGATTACATTGTAGCACTTTTTGAATATTTTTTATAGCACGATTATATACAAATAATTACAGTATATAATTCAAACAGCACAAAGGGCTAATAATTGCTGATCAGCACACCAATACAGTCATATAACTTTCTAATATTGATAAATAAAATATAATATAGGGTCAGAAATACAGTGACTAATACACTATATATAGCCATCAAAACGCTTCCTTGGCTTGATACAGTTCAAAGTAGCGAATGGCGTGTTGGTGTTTTTGCTTTGTTTGTCTGTTGGCTCCTTAACTCTACATACTGGGATCAGTAGTATTATTCCAAACTTAGAACCTTACAATGAAGGGTTAGGGAGCAGATACAAAGTCACTAGCTCCGAGTCTCAAATTGCTACAGTTAAGGGCAGTAGAGATTGAATGTAAAGTTACATCAGAGTGTGATGTTTGTGATATGATGCAAAACCCTAGATGTATCCTAACCACAACAAGAGTGTATGTGTTACTGAATCTAATGGGACTTAGTTCATATATAGGAGTGTAAACAATCTAATACTCTATACTCCCCATTACAACCAATTAGGGAGACTATAATTGATTCCTTATATTTAAATAAGGGTGCATTGATATAACCAGTAGTCTTAAAAAATGCATGTGAAATGCAACACAGAACCGTGATACTGTAGTTACTCAGCCAATTAGGGAAAGAGACTATATCTGATTATTGTTACTGGATTATAATCATCTTTGTGCAAGTGTAACATTATAAATAACTGCAATTTGTAATAATATAACAGCTGATTCTTGTTATCAGATCAGACACATGGATATGTAACTATTTCTGTGCACAATGTAACAATATAGATCACAGTGCATCAGTTTTTGACTGCAATTTTAATTCAATTTAAATCCCTTTATTTTATAGTCCCATTATTAGTTCACCATTTTTTTTTTATATAATTCACTACTGATTTTGGAACCAAGATTCATAAATATTTTAAAGAGAACAAATAAAGACGAATTGAATTCATTATATAGAACATCCCAGCGTGGCCAACAATACACATTATTTTCTTTTTAAAGGATCTTGTATGTTTATATGTGTTTGTGTGCAGCTCCCAAAGTATAGAATAGTGAGTTTCTCTGGGTGGATATGATTATTTTTGACAATTCTGGTGGATGTTCATTACTTGGTGTAGTTGCGACCAGTTGTTACATTTGGATAAGTGTCAGACTCAGGGCTCGCAGACAAGGACAGGTTATGTAGGGTGACATTGGGGGTATCTGCCATAGTAATTAGGAACTGAATCCCTACTCCCCTACATTGCAGAGAGGGACGAGGTTGGTGGTGTCTCCGCAGCTTGGAATACTGGGTGAATGAGATAACGAAGGTTAATGCCTCAGATACAGCGGAGAGAGTGCCCGGTTACGGGTACTTCTTTCTATGGGAATGACTGTTCTCTCTGTGTAATATATACTCTGAGAGTAAGTCATCCCTTCTAATTATAACATATATCCTTATCATAGCATCGCTTTATGTCACATACACATATAGTCTAATCCCAGACCACCCACAAAGAGATAAACCCTCATTATATCTGTACCCCAGAATGTTCCCCAAATCTGACCTGATGGCTCTCTATGTACTGTAATACAGCTGCTCATCACCCATCTTGGTATAATCTAGATGTGTCTTTAGCTGCTCCCCGTCTGCCTGGCACAGACATACAGACCTGGCACAGACATACAGGCCTGGCACAGACATACAGGCCTGGCACAGACATACAGGCCTGGCACAGACTCTGCCCTCCCACACATCCTCTTACATTCAGAAGAGATCCGACCCTTCAGACGTTCCATAAATGTGACTCATCAAGGAGACTGAAGTGTTCCCTCTACAAGGAAGAGACTCTGATCCCACTTCTAGTTTAAGTCATACAACCAGAATAATCCCCTGCAATAAATAATTACATATCAATTGTCCTCATTCATCATTATTACCATCTTCATCATAGACTGTAAGCCTGCGAGCCGAGCAGGGGCGGGCTGGCCCTGGGGGCAGCGGCACCCCGGGTCGCTCAGCCTTACCACTGATAGGGCCGCGCGGTAGGCCGGCCGGTCGCCCCCCGGATAAATTATCTCCTCTTTTTACCGGCGGCCACATCCCATGACACGGGATGCGGCCGTGTCAGCGCACAGGCGGCCGCATCACATGACACGCAATGTGGCCGCGTCATCAATGACGTGGCCGCATTGTGTGTCACGTGATGCGGCCGCTTGTGCGCCCCCCGGGCTGCATGTTGCCAGCCCGCGCCTGGAGCCGAGCCCTCTTACCTCTCTGTCTGACTGTATTACCCGGTATTGTTTTATTTCTGTGTTTCTTCCCAATGGTAAAGCGCTACTGAATATGCTGGTGGTATATTAATAAATAAATGATAAATGATGATGATGACTATAGTGGTTGTAAAGACTTATAACATTATATGCTGCTACTTTTACTGCCCCGGGAAAGGGAGTTAATATCAGGCTTTCATTCTTCTAGTTCTAAATTTCCATTTCAGTCTCGTCTCCTGTTAGCGATGCCTGGCCAGATCGGGGTATACACCGGTGGGTTTACATGTGAGCGCTGCCCGCTTTACGCCCACGTTGAGTGGTTTGTGCAAAGAGTAAAACGTTTGGTAACAGCTTCTTTGTAGAGAGATTTTATCAGTTATCAGAGTTCTTCCTGATCTGTGACCCGGAGAGTAATGACATTGCTGAATCTGCCATTAAACCAATGTTGTTACTGATTCTCTTACTGCTTGTTAGTTATTAGATGTCATTAGAGAATGTCAATTCCATAGTGAGATTGTTCAGTTAATAATTTGCAATAAAATCATTCTACTGTTTATTATATGTTATTTACATGTATACAGTTATCTCAGCCGCTTTATCCCTGCCAAGGGCAGGATCTTCTTCCCTTATCCAGTTATTAGGTCATTTCATAAATATCTACCCAATCATCTGAGAGAGTCCGTGAGGGGTTCCCTAGAGAAGTTGCGGCCGGGGTGGATGCGCTGCGCTTGAGAAGAGATGATTTCAATCTATGTGCAGGAAGTGTTCTTATTCTCTATACTGTGCTATATAAACAAATAATGATAATTGTGAGAATTACCCCCCACCAGGTACACTGAGGTACACTGAGGTACACGGAGCCGCAGGGGCTACCTGCATCTTATTACATACATTATACCTACATACATCACAATGCATAGAAGCATGCAGACATGGTCATGAGGTTCAGTCGTTGTTCAGACCAAACACCCGAATGGGGAAGAAATGTGATCTAAGTGACTCTGACCGTGGGATGATTGTTGGTACCAGACAAGTTGGTTTGAGTTAATCAGAGAAACTGCTGATCTCCTGGGATTTTCATACACAACAGTCTGTAGAGTTTACAGAGAATGGAGCACGAAACAAAAAACATCCAGAGAGCGACAGTTCTGTGGGTGAAAACAGCTTTTTAATGGGAGACGTCAGAGGAGAATGACCAGACTGGTCCAAGCTGACAGTAACTCAACCATGTGTTACAACATTGGTATGAAGATCATCTCTGAACACAACACGTCAGACCTTGAGGAGGGTGGGCTACAGCAGCAGAAGACCACACCAGGCTCCTGTCAGCTAAGAACAGGAACTGATGCTACAGTGGGCACACGGTCTCCAAAACTAGACAGAAGAAGATTGTAAGAACGTCACCTGGTCTGATGAATCTCGATTTCTGCTGCTACATGCAGATGGTAGGCTCAGAAATTGGTGTAAACAACCTGTGGGTTGTGGTGGAACGAGGGATTCACATTATAAATCTGCAGCCTGGATATGTTAAATCCAAGTCACCGTGTAAAATCCATGTCATGAAGAATTCAGGCTGCTCTGGGGACAAAGGAGGGGCCTACCCAGAACTTGAAACGTGTACATAATAAACTGGTCTCTGAGTGCAGGATAATAATTACTGTGTAGAGGGAGATTTAGCAGAAAATGTCACATTCCTAGTGTTTTCAGTGAGATTCTGTTACCTCCGGCTCTATGAGTCACGTTACTCGGATGCCAGTAAAATTCTTGGCATTCTTGGCGCTGTCTGTGGGCAGCAGATATTGGAATCATTGTTTGGGCAGCAGTCAGATTCTGGACACCCACAAACTCTCTATATCACGCCTCACAAAATAGAAAAAGGGGGAGATATGTTCCTCATGTTGTGTTCTGGAATCTGAGATTTTCTAGTGTTATATAACCAGGTACGGAAAGGAGTCGCCTGAAATCCTAGTTATAAACAGAGTACGGAGGGTCTGCAGGAGGTGGGAGAAAAGAACATTGTGCAGATGAGTATGGGAGATACAACTGTATCCGACCAAACACAATAACAGCAGGACTGGAAACGTTGATGGGCTTCACTCTCCCTGTCCGACATCTGGTCCCACATGGAAATCTGGTCATCTCTGGGATGGATGTGAATGAAGAGAAAAGAGGAAATAAACACAGCAAAAGGCAACCACATAGCACAACTGATACAATGTTACACATCACATTGTACATCAACCAGTTATAAAGCTCTCAACCAATCCTCCCCCTACATCTCCAACCTCATCCCTACTCACACTCCTTGACGCCCACTCTGCTCTGTCAGCGACCACCACCTCACTAATAGACTGATTACTCCTTCCCACTCCCGCCTTCAGGACTTTACCCAGGCTGCTCTTCAGCGCCCTATCAGGTTAGCATCTAGCCTCCAAGGCTTCAAGCGTGCCCTTAAAACTCACTTCTTTATTCAAGTATTTCAGCCTCCACTTAACTCCTTTCTCTCTGCTTTCACCCACGCTCCCCCAATGGTACCACCCTATTTGTGTCTCCCCTTCCCCTTAGGATATAAGCTTTCATGATCAGGGACCTCGTTCCTTGTGTTCTCCTTCTACTATTCCATCACCCTCTGTACCTCTAGGCTGCTTCCCCGGCCCTGTTATCGTGAGCCCAGGCCGACTTCACAATGTACATCACTCACTACCCCGTATATAACTTGTTCTGCATTACCAAGTTATCTGTGTGTGATGTGTTATATAGTAGATGTCTGCTCCTTGCATAATTTTGCATTATGTAATGTATTATTGATAATTTCTGTTTATTGTATACTACTGTAAATTTCATGTACGGTACTGCAATAATAATAATAAAAGCTAATAATAGTGATGATTGAATATTACACTTATTTCTCGGGATCAGAAAAAAAATAGATGTTTTTTGCTCATTCTTACCATGATGTGACCGTATCGAATAACAGATCCAGACACTTTGTCACCAGCTCCCGGCATAAAGACAATGAGACACCACAACCGGTCCAGCTACACGATGCTATAACCACCTAATACACCATGACCTCACCACACTTTCAATAAGATCAATGTCAGGGAATGTTCCTGGGAGATGGAATGAACCCAGACAGTAGTCTCCTCCAAAAAACACCACCTCCGCCTCCTGGAGAGCCCATACAAGTTGCCCAAACTCATTTTCTGAACATAAACAAACAATCCATCGGTCAGTCTATGTATTGTGGCATAAAGGGACAACAGAGAAAAGCCATTCTAGGGCAAATTAACTATTAATCTTCCAAAAAGAAAACACTGTCTCAAATGCTGATGTGATATAATCTTCGGAAGCTTTGCTGGATTCAGGGGCTGCCAACAACTTTTTGGATCAAAATTTGGTTAAAAAGTACAGATTCCAGCAATACCCCCATCTTCCAGCTGACTCAACCAAACACTGTTACAAATTGGGGTCCTTTATATAAAGCCCATATGTCATCCCTCAAATCCCTTATTCCACTGCTTTTCAGGGCGCAGTTCTTGCTGTGCAGGGGAGTAGTGCATTTTCAAAAGAACTTAAATTTAGATCTGCGGGTAAATGTATGAACATGCGGTTTCTTCAACACCCACGTGTTCAGCGTGTTCGGCGATTAAATTTCAAGCGGCGCTGCATTGTAAAGGGAAGTTTCCCTTTACAAGGCAGCGCCGCTTGAAATTTAATCGCCGAACGCGCTGAACACACGGGTGTTGAAGAACCCGCATGTTCATACATTTACCCCCTGGTGGTGTTCAGGCCTCATCCTATACTTTTAATTGGATGTATTTTGCACCTTTTTTGCACTTATTCAGAGAAACACATTTCTATGTTCACGCAAAGTAATAATGTATTAAAAAGCTTCACAAATATCAAGGGCCTGAGTTATTAAGGAGAGCAGAGCAAAAAGTAAAAGGAGTAACTTTGCACCTTGGCAAAAGCATGTTGCATTGGAGGAGAAGGTAAATGCAAAATGTGATGGTGTGGACACTCCGGATCCACAGCTTGGCCACGGGCCAATCACGGCGCCCCGGCCGCGGACCATTCACAGCGCCCAGCCACGGACCAATCACGGCTCCCGGCCGTGATGTGGTCATAGGGGAGCGACATGCTGGGGAATATACACGGCGCCCACGTGGAGGCCCAGGAGTGCGGTGGGCAGGACCGCTGAAGGCAAGGGGACCTGAGCGAGCAGAAGGAGGGACACAGTCTGACCCAGCAGCAGCAGCCACAGCCACCGCAGCAGACAGCACCAGCACAAGTCCAGACAGAGAGCCCTCTTCAGGGCTACGAGCTAACCTGTCTGGTGAAGGTAGAGCAGAGCAGGTTACAGCGGAGCAAGAGCACAGCAGTGAGTCCTGCCAGCACCAGCAGGACCGAAGAGGAGCTACGCTGACGTCGCGAGCGGAGGACCTAGACCAGGTAAGACCCCAGTGGGGACCACCTCTCCCGGGCCCACGCCCGCATTCTATCGGTCACTATTCACCCGGGCCCAAGGCCTTCTTCCTTCGGGCATTAGGTCCGCCCTCCAGTTTGGTAGCTCTCGTTAGGTCATATAGCCAGGCCTAGTTCCCCCATAGGGCACCAGGCCCTGAGTGGACCCCCTAGGGCACCTGGCCCTGAGTAGACCCCCTAGGGCACCTGGCCCTGAGTAGACCCTTTAGGGCACCAGGCCCTGAGTAGACCCCCTAGGGCACCAGGCCTTGAGTAGACCCCCTAGGGCACCAGGCCCTTAGGTCACGCCCAGGCTGTAGGCCCCGGCGGTAGAAGCTTGCCTTCGTTTCCCTTCCCCCCCCCGTAGGGGACAGAGTAGGGCAGTAACTCACACACGGCTGCATTGATATTGCGTATTGTATTGGGGGATTGTACTGTGCCATTAGTAGTGTCTTGGGTAGTGTACTGTGCAATTGAGTATTGTATTGGGGTATTGTACTGTTGTGGTTTGGCTTGTACAGTGTAGTAGGTGGTAGGGGGGTGTTGTGTTCTATCCGTAGGGGTCGGAAGGTGGTGTGTCGGGACAGATCGCTGGGTGGACTTAACTCGTCCCGTGGCCGTGCGTACGGCCTGGGAGGGGCAATTGGGGCGAGCTACGTACCACCCCAGGGAGACGGACTGCGTAGGGTCTCCCAAGCCGGTAAGTGCTGTCTATCCCCTTTCCCTTCCGTGTAGACTCGAGGTAGGGCAGGCCCTTGGGCGGCGGTGTGGCACGACTTCTTCGCGGGCTGGGGGAGATCAGGGTTTCCCTCGGTGCCTTGGGAGTAGTGTAGCACAGCCCTTCTGAGTTCTGGGGACGGTCCGAGCGTTCCGCGGTTCCACTGGGGCAGTGCAGCCCTGCCCTTGTGAGTGCCGGGGTTTGTCCCGGTCATCCACGGTTCCATTGGGGTGTCTGGTCTGGGCTCCGGCAAGGTTGCCTGACGGTCCCAGGGCAGACGGTGTCTCGAGGGGTAAGACGGAGTCCGCCCGCACGCCGGCAGGATACTGACGGTTCCGGGTGGGGCCTGTGATACCCCGCGGCGCACGGCCGGCCGAGTGAGTCTTGCCCCCACATTCGGGTGGCCCTCCCCAGTGGGGAGTAGGGAGTTCGGGCGAGAACGTTCTCTACCCCGAACTCTTGAAGCCGCGTGGCTTGGCCAGAATAAAACGGGGAGTCGCCAAGCGGGGCTGAGTAACCCTCGGTTCCGGGGCGACATTCCGGACAGCCCCTTCCTTCCCCCGTTGTATTCGTGCCTCTGTTCCTGTCACACTACAGGGGACCGTGATCGTCGCCGAAGTCTCCACCTAGTGACGGGCCCCACCTATAGCGACCCTCGGGATCAGGTGAGAACCTTTCCTCTTGGTTTAGGGGACTCTCCGAGGTGTTCCTCGGGAGTGCCGCTCTCACAATGGCAGATTTATAGTTGGAGTAGGACATGTCCTAGATAAACTTAAATAAATTATTAAGTATGTGTGTGCTACATGAAAAAACAGACAGCATTTTCCTTATGTGTAAAATAATAAACTAATTTACACCCCTTGCATTGCAACATGGTTTTCTCCAGAAAACTTGAGTAAGAAAACGTACTCAATGTTTTGATTAACTTTCCTTAATGACTCAGTCCCGAAAAATCTAAATGTGATTAATACAATCCAGAGGTCCCATCACTCTCATGACTCATTTTTGCTATAAATGGCTAATCTGTGCTGTATTTCAGGAGAATAGTGGAAATATGTTATTTAATGGTTTAAATACTTAATTACTTAGTGGTACTAAAGTGGATGGAAGTTGGACTATTGTGTTGTTTACACTTTTGCACAATAAACCTCTTGAAAATGTTCCTCCTCTCTGAACACCGTGCTGGAGGTCTAGGTTGTGATGGTGTCTCCCAAGAGTGAGAGTAGGTGCGCGCCTCAATGTACGCTGGGCGGACCTTAGAGGTGCGTTTGTGGAAAACCAACCAAATTATGTATACATGAAGGGGACATTGGAGGCCATTGACCACCCTCAGCCCCCTTTACATCCCCAAAAAACACCTCTTTGATGCCGCCCTCACCTGCTGCTGGTACACGTAGCCTTGAAGAGGCATCACCCAGCACTGATACATAAGACAGCAAAGCTTCCTCAAACTGTAACTGCCCCACCTAAATAGATACAGTCAGACATGATTTATGGTGGATATTAAATGCTCTTTCTAAATAAGGCCGTGCATTTCAGGCCATTCCATGTGGGCTATGTAATGTCCCTGTGGAGTTCCAACAATTTTCAGAGTCTAAAATGCCACTGCCCTGCGGGGCAAATCTAGGATTTGTGACCAGCGGGTGTCTCGTTGTCATCACCTGATTGTAGAGTTTCCTGGTGAAGATAAGTCACCCTTTATAGGTGGGCCGGCATCAATCACTAGCACCACAGATGGTTCACAACATCTACGTCAGCATACCGCCCAACTGTCCGTCTTTCCTCTCGAGTCACAGGACATGCTTCTGGTGTGCACAGCAATTCAAGGGTGATTTTAGGGGAGCAGGTTTGGGTAAGGTAGTGCTTTGGAAGCACTAGATACAATGCTCATTGTGATGTGGACACGCCCATAAAATGAGACCTTTATTGCCACATGCACCAGAGGTAGGTGTTCATGGCACCAACTCACCGTGGTAGGTAGGACACTAAAATCCTCACTGTCAGTTGGCAGTCTCATAGTGTCGAGACTTTCAAACATCTGGAAGATCAGATAGCACTTATGGGCTAACAGCAAACTGAATATAATTAGCATGAGAAGAGATGGACTCTTTACCAGCCCGAAAAAAAAATAATCACTTTGGGTTCTCTTTATTAATCTTCATTTTTTCTCCTAAAATACTGCTCCTTCCAGTCTCATTCATGTCTTAAGAGAAGTCCTGTGTTTGGGTGGACGTTGGACAGTCTTTATGACTTGTGTCTCTCTTCTATCACACAGGTAGATAACACTCACCGGGGGTGCGCTCAGAAGGTGCAAATCTGTCCCATTCAAAGCTTAGGCCAAGGCCAAATCTGTGCCACCTCTGGGGTGTGTAAGAGGACTGCTGGGAGAAATAGCCGGGAATACCCCGAGAAATACCTGACTTCTGCTCTCTCATCTCCCACAGCCGCCTCGTTCAGCAAGAAACCCTCTGATAAGCCCAAATCCCATCGTACAATGAAAACGATGGCATCCCTCAGGTGACGCTTTAATACACCTGTGCTCCCTTCAGTGATGGTGGTGGGGGCTCCCTGCTTCCTCAGGCCACCATGTAGGAATCTCCGTGCTAATTGTCTAATTGTCTTACCTATGGCTCACTGGCGGATGTCGGCTGTGATTGGACACTACTGTCCTCATCATCAGGTTCCAATTATCCAATAGGCTGACTAGGCAGCAGCTTAGGGCACAAGGCTTTTGGGGCGGTGTAACATTTGTGGCCTGCAAACTGGTGACAGGGAGAGGAATAAACAAACTCATTTCAAATATAAGGAAAACATAGAAGAATAAAGTAATAAGGTTCTAAGATTCTCATGGTAAAGGCTGAACACAATGAGTCATCCTCCGGCAGCCACTGATTAGGAGAGACAAGGATCACAGTCCCCTCTCCCGTCGCTCTCAGTAGCGCTTGTTCATGCTCAGTTCTGCTGTACAGCTCTGATTTTAAAGAAAATGAAATGAGTGATAAAGATTAATTACCATTTTATAAAGCCTCATGGAGCAGAGTTTCAAAAACACAGGAACATAACCGTTGGTGGTGAGTGAGTGAAGCTGGACTTTAAATTAAGGATCAATTCGTTTTTACCTACCACATATTATTCTGACGTGAAAGACGAGAGGGCGCTACCAGTATATTAGCCTAGGTCGGCTGCCCCGTTGATTGGGCTACTAGTATGTCCCAGGGCCCAGGCTGCTGTCAGCTTCCGTCCAATCCCCAGTGAAGCCACTTGGCAGCAGACAGCCAAGACTCACTGAGTAGGGAGCATTCACTGAAGACTCAGCCCCAGCAAATAGCACTTCAATAGGAAGTTGTTCCAGACCAGCTGGTGCCATTGGTGTCCACCACTGATCTGCTGGGAGCAGAGGTTTTGTTTTGGATTTTTCTCAGTGATAAATGTGTAATAAATAACATTATTTGCCCATTCATTATCCTGCATGATAATATTTCTCATTGTCATTATCTCTTGTCACTCTTCTATTTTAACTTCAATCAATGGGAACGGGATGCACTTTAAGTTTTAAAGTTTGGAAGATTTAAATTTAAATATTTCCTGGAGCTAATTCCAAACACGAAAATGACAAAACAGGAACTGGGCTCTGTGTAATGTTACAGAGGACCAGACTGCCATCTAGTGGCCAACGGAGATTCAGCAATGAATTTAGGAAAAAATCTGAATAGCTGATATCTAGGTCGGCCTCACACAGAATAAGAACTAGCTGAAGGTCTGAAGTATCACAGATCTGCATAATAACAAACAACCTATGAAACATAAAGCACTTTGAATAAAAAAAATAAATGGGACCCAAATAACTAATAAAATTTTGGAGATGGATGTAATCAGTAACGATTCACTACCTAACAATGTTTTTGTGGGTTCTTGTCTTAGATCTTGTTAATGTCCTATGAGATGGTCCTGGCTGTCACTGTTTAGGGATGTTGGTACATACACCACAAAGTCCCATTCCGCTGTAGCCAGGTTGAGATTTTGGAGAGGGGGGCGCAAGAACCCAGTCAATCAGGTGAGGAGTCAGGGGGGAAGGGGAGTAGTACCGTCTCTTTCCCACCCCAGGATCCTGTGAGATCAGCCCCTGCACATGCATGTTTAATAACAGTGCGTAGATTTAGTGTAGATACAGCAGGTGTAGCGATGTACAGTTACCAGTGATATAAATTATTGTTATTATTTATTTGTTAGGCGCCACAAGATTTCCGCAGCGCCATACACAGTACGCTTACTGAGTACTTACTGAGGAGATCTCGCGAGATCTCCTCAGTAAGTAGATTACTGAGCGCCGGGGACGGAGGACTGCACTGACAGCGAGGTAAGCGCTTGGGGGGGGCCTCACGGGAAGCGACGGACTTTGAAGGCCCCCTGGATGCCCGAGGCCCCTGGGCTATAGCCCAGTTAGACCTCGGGTTAATCCGGCCCTGTCTGTAGGTCACAGGAATTACAGCAGGTCAGTTGTCGTCAAAGCAGGAACTTGAAGCAGTGATATTTTATTAGCTCAAGTGTCCTAATAAGGACAGTTACATAGACTAGTTTGAGGTACTTGTGATATCCAGAAGTACAGATGGTATAATACATTTCAGTGTAACACAGGCCTCTTTAAATACAATTTTGGGACACTAGCTTGGCAGGATGTAATCCGGCCTCCTGCCCCTTTAACCAATCCAGACTGATTCTTGCAGCCTGCACATGACTCAGTCTGGAGGGGCTAACACATTTTAACATAGAAGCTAGTGTCAGGAAGAAGTGTACCCCCCCTATCCACGAGCTGCCAGGGAGAGGGGTGCTCACCCAGCTCACGGTGAGTAGAATATTCAGGCGGGATTCTTTCCTGTTGTGATTGTTCATAGTCCTCTTCCCAGGCCCAGAGCAAAATAAAGTGACGACAATCGGGTTTGAGTGAAATGTCTCTGCTCCCTGCCACCGCTTCGGACACTCCCTTTCTTTCCTTCATATCCTCTACCTTCAGTAATCTGTTCTCTCCCCAGACCAGAGGTTGGAGAGAGCAGTACAGTGCGCATGGAGCCCGGGATCCCTTTGGAGAAGGGTAGGCACCTTTCCTTAGTTGTCCCTCAGGATCAGGGAAGTACCTGTGGTGCAGGGAGAATGTTTCGGGTAGTATGGTGGTTCTCCCTACAGGCACCCTCCACATATGACACATGGGACAGGTATTGGAGGTGACTTCAGGGTATCTCTCTGAGTGACCACTTACGCTCTCACACTACGGCTCATCCTCTCCACACCTCTGTGTCCACTTCTGGTCTCGCTGTTCTGGAGCATGTCTCATGGAAGCAGAGCACAGTCATACTGGAGCAGACCGGGCAAGCTGCTCCACAGCCAATTCTGTCTATACCCAAATGCACAGGAACAGGAGTCAGGGGTCTATCTCCCTAGTTAACAAAACCTCTGGTCAGCGAAAACTATCGTTGGGTATCACATGGAGAAGCTGACCTAACGAGGACAGTTACTGTCCTCTGTCCCAGGATGATCATAGCGAAGGATCCCTGCCGGAAAAAAAGCTTCCTCACTTAAATACGGCATTCTTTCTTTTGTATAAATAACAATTATTTATTTTTCTATTTTTTTTAATCTTTATTATGTTAGTTTTGATAAAAGTGGAACTGCGCATTGTGTGAACCGGTCTATGCTAGGTCAATGGAATCTGTGTCTTTATATCTACAGTAATAGTGACTCACTACTGTTAAATAATCCAATGTACCATCTCTGGGAGAATGAGGTCTAGTCCCACGTGAGTCCCCCCCACTGCGCCACGTCAGTCCTCCCACTGCACCATGTCAGCCCCCCCCCACTACGCCACGTCAGTCCTCCCACTGCGCCACGTCAGTCCTCCCACTGCACCACGTCAGCCCCCCCCCCCACTGCGCCACGTCAGTCCTCCCACTGCGCCACGTCAGCCCCCCCCACTGCGCCACGTCAGTCCTCCCACTGCGCCACGTCAGCCCCCCCCACTGCGCCACGTCAGTCCTCCCACTGCGCCACGTCAGCCCCCCCCCCACTGCGCCACGTCAGTCCTCCCACTGCGCCACGTCAGTCCCACCACTGCGCCACGTCAGTCCTCCCACTGCGCCACATCATTCATCCAACTGCGCCACATCAGCCCCCCCATTGCGCCACGTCAGTCCTCCCACTGTGCCATGTCAGTCCCACCACTACCCCACATCTCCTGATCACTATATGAACATTGGCTTGCCTGGGAAACAGGGACATTTTGTTTTACTCCTATATATTAATGTGACGGTGGAGGAATATGCAGATTACAGAAAATGATTATCAGTGAACCGTGTGAGGTTAATGAGTGACCCCTCCTCAGATTATTCTGTAACCCGGCCAGTGATCCTGTTTGTTAATAGTTCACTAACATGTATGATTCTCCCTGACTGCAGATCTGCACAGACGACGCAGCCTCACCAGAGCCGCTCCAGGAAAACAAGATAAGTTTGGGGCGATACCTGAATTACATGTAAGAAAATATTGAGGTGATACGTGAAATAGATGTAAGATTCTGCAGCTGTGGTGGATGCATGTGGCGGGGGGAGTATAGGTACCTGGAATCCACCATCCAGACCAGACTTATTAACATATGTTGGAAGTCATCACACCTCATTCGTTGGCGCTGCACAAGGACTGGGCTGCAGCCCTTAAAAACATATATATATATATATATATATATATATATATATATATATATATATATATATAGTTTGCATGTTCTCCCCGTGTTTGGGTGGGTTTCCTCCGGGTGCTCCGGATTCCTCCCACACTCCAAAAACATACTAGTAGGTTAATTGGCTGCTATCAAACTGACCCTAGTGTGTGTGTGTGTGTGTATGTATGTGTGTGTGTGTGTGTGTATGTGTGTGTGTGTGTGTGTGTGTGTGTATGTGTGTGTGTGTGTGTGTGTGTGTGTGTGTGTGTGTGTGTGTGTATATTAGGGAATTTAGACTGTAAGCCCCAATGGGACAGGGACTGATGTGAGTGAGTTCTCTGTACAGCGCTGCGGAATTAGTGGTGCTATATAAATAAATGGTGATGATGATGATGATTAAGGTCTGGACCAGTATAATCAGTAAGATAACCAGAGTGACACATTGTTTGATTGAAAAAGTATCTTTATTTTGTATGAAGGTAAAAAAAACAGACAATACATGTGAACTGCAGCTGTGGGCACAATACACTGTGAAACGTAATCAGACTTCTTAGTGCAATATAAGATAAGGTATAAGACATGACATCCTACACTATACACCAAGCACTGTGCTAACCATGAATCAATGACACAACAGTGGATTTGAGCTGGAGATAGGTGAAGGGGGAGGTGGGGGGGTCACAGGCCCCAAAGCTTAAAATGCTTAGCGGTTTATAACACAACCATGAACCTTTAACTGAACCTTAGCACTTATGCAATAACATATGTAATAAGTGACACCACACCGACTTGTTGGCATTTAACTCTATTTATTGTATTAACCCTGCATTGATATGGTGGAGGGAGAACACTGTACTCAGCCTTGGCTACTGATCAATACTGACAGGATGTCCCATCACGAATCCCATCCTCGGGACATCCGTATTATCAGCCATTTTAGCTAAGCACCGTTGTAGTGTATCCTTAAACTGGGACAATAATACCCAGGTTTTCTGGAACCCAAACCCTTCTGGGCTAATCGTAACACACCACAAGCCAACCCAAAGAGATTGTACTTACAGTGAACCTGAGCCGACTCTTTGAAGTGAACGGGTTCCAAGCGCCTGACTACCATCAATGTGCGCTTTACCAACCTTGCTTATCGCCTACACAGTGTTCTCCTGCCACTCCAAAAGTAGCTCCAGCATCAGGACTCCAGTCCCCGCATCGATTCCGTGCACCAAGTGGTTCCACATACCTCAGGGCTAGAACAGTACACTTGTACCGTACCTGGCCTGCGCACCAATTGGGCTATTATACCCGTACTATACCTGGCCCATGCACCAAGTGGCCCATTACATCCGGGGCTAGACCAGCACACTCGCACCATACCTCAACCCACACACCAAGTGGCCCATCATTACCTCCAGGGCTAGCACACCCGTACTATACCTGGCCCTTGCACCATGTGACCCATCATTACACCTGTACTAGATACGAGAACCCGTGCACCTCCAAGCACACAGCCTCGGACCAGAACCAGGCAATGATAACACCAGATCTAGCAGTCGGGAAGGGTGGGAAAACTGCTTTTCAGGCTACCAATAGAATTAATTGACTCCTCCTTGTCCTTATATAGTCTGTCCCCTGATTCTGCTGTCACCATGACCTGTAAAGTCAGCACCACCTCCATGGTTAGTTAACTCTTAGTGGGACTAATAGTTATGCACACTAACCTCATCTTTTAATCTGCCTCGGGCTTAATCCATCCCTCAGTTCTAATTATTGAAGGACAGACACATATATATGAAGGGTGAATAAAATAAGGCAATACGTTTCAACAAAACTTCAAACAGTGATGGGGGAACAGGTTGGAGGGGGTAAGGGAGTGGGAGTCACAGGCCCAAAGTGTTTTTGAAAAAACAGACACATAGGGGGAGAAGGAGAAGAAGAAGACAACCATCAGTCATCTTACTCTTCCTCAGGACTGTCAGTGGTCTTATAGTCTCTTAGTAGGCTGTGGATCAGCCTGCAACCAGGGGCGGGCTGGCCCGGGGGGCAGGTGGGCATCGGTCCCCAGGGCCGCTCAGCCTCTGTGCTGTTAGGGCCGGCCGGACCCTGGGATGGAAAATCAGCTGATTTTGACCCGCGGACGCATCTCATGACACGGGATGCGGCCGCGTCAGCGCACAGGCAAAATAAGGAGTAAATTTGATCTTGAACAAACCATGTTACAATACAAGGGGTGCAAATTAGTTTATTATTTTGCACATAAGATAAATACTGGCTGTTTTTTCATGTATCACACAAATACTTGATAGCTTTATTTTTACACTGAAATATAAAGTTGATCTAGGACATGCCCTACCCCAAATATAAATCTGTCCCCACATTTTAAATTTACCTCCCCCTCCAATGCAACATAGTTTTGCCAAGGTGCAAAGTTACTCCTTTTTTTTTTGCTTTGCTTTCCCTAGTGAGTCAGGTCCGTTGTTCTTAAGTTCATGTTCCAAGGCATCCACAGTACCTGTGCAGTGGGGCAGTCCCAATCAGAGTGACATATGAATTAGATGGAAGGAAAAGCCTGAGTGATGAGGAAATTAGACATAAAACACTGTCTTGGGTGAATGAGCTGCACAACAATATTGGGTGAGGGGTGGATTAGACTTCTGGTAATATTGGGGTGATTATAATATTAGGTGTAGGGTAATACTGTGGTAATTGGTGAGTTAGACACATTTAACCATTATTATTTATGAACCCCGTTATTTATATAGCGCCATCAAATTGCCCAGTGCCCATGAACTAGTGGAGCTTACAATCCATTATCACTATAAAGCTTCACTGGGGCAGCTGAGCAATACGGGAAATGAATCCTTGAACAGAGGATTCTATGTTTTTTCTGTTTTTATCTATTGTTTTAACAGTTTTTGTTTCATTTTATTTTTATTATTAGTGGAAGTGTAAGCCCATTATCAGTGATAAAAATCATTCATCTCTCTGCAGATTGATAAATAGAGCCCTAAGGGGCATATTCAATTGTTAGTTTTCCGCGCCGCGGAAAACTTAGAACAGTTAATACGGTAATATGTAGCTGGATTTCAGCTCGCGGCTCAGGGAGCTGCAAGCTGAAATCCAGCGAGTAAATTACCGTATTAACTGTTTTTCCGCGCACGATTACCGTAATAATGGTAATCGTGCGCGGACCACGAGATTTTTGCCGTTTCCGCCGAGAATTGAATATGCCCCTAAGTGCTGCTATTTGCAACACTTCCTGATGGTGATATCATATTTCTCTCTCTCTCTAAGTTGGGTCCAGTGATCTGTAGACGAGATGATATCCAGGAAGAAGTTGGTGACCTTGGAATCAATGAATCAGAATGTCCGAAATATCCGTGTCCCCATATTGGGGTCATTGTCAATTCGAGCGGTGGAGATCCAGAGAGAGATTGAGGAGGTAAAAGACAGGAGGTCCATAAGGTTATATCTGAAGATGAAGGTGAAGCGATCACTTTAATATGCACAGTTGAGCTTTGATGGATCACTTGTGACTACACAGTTATGAGAATGGTTTTCACAAAATTTGCTGCTTCAGTGTTTTTAGACCTTATTTTCAGATGTTGCTACAGTATACTGAAGTAACATTACAAGCATTTCATAAGTGTCAAAGGCTATTATTGACAATTACATTAAGTTTATGCAAAGAGTCAATATTTGCAGTGTTGATCCTTCTTTTTGAAGACTTCTGCAATTCGCCCTGGCAGCTGTCAATCAACCTCTGGACCACATACTGACTGATGGCCGCCCATTCATGCCTAATCAATGCTTGGAGTTTGTCAGAAATTGTGGACTTTTGTTTGTCCACCCGCCTCTTGAGGATTGACCACAAGTTCTCAATGAGATTAAGGTCTGAGGAGTTTCCTGGCCATGGATCCAAAATTTTGATGTTTTGATCCCAGAGTCACTTAGTTATCACATTTGCCTTATGGCAAGGTGCTCCATCATGCTGGAGAAGGATTGTTCATCACCAAACTGTTCTTGGATGGTTGGGAGAAGTTGCTCTTGGAGGATGTTTTGGTACCAGTCTTTATTCATGGCTGTGTTCTTAGGCAAACTTGTGAGTGAGCCCACTCCCTTGGCTGAGAAGCAACCGCACACATGAATGGTCTCAGGATGCTTTACTGCTGTTATGACACAGGACTGATGGTAGCGCTCACCTTTCCCTCTCTGGTCAACCATTTTTCCAGATGCCCTAAACAATCTGAAAGGGTATGCATCAGAGATAATGACTTTACCCCAGTCCTCAGCAGTCCAATCCCTGTACCTTTTGAAGAATATCAGTCTGTCCCTGATGTTTTTCTGGAGAGAAGCTTCTTTGCTGGCCTTCTTGACACCAGGCCTCCAAAAAGTCTTTGCCTCACTGTGCGTGCAGATGTACACACACCTGCCTGCTGCCATTCCTGAGCAAGATCCCGCAGCTGAATCAACTTTTTTAGACGGTCCTGGCGCTTGCTGGACATTCTTGTGCACCCTGAAGCCTTCTTCACAACTATTGAACCTATCTCCTTGAAGTTCTTAATCATCCCATAAATGGTTGATTTAGGTGCAATCTTACTTGCAGCACTATCCTTTTTTTTGTGCAAAACAATGATGAATGCACATGTTTACTTACAAGTAACCATGGTTAACCATGGTTAACAGAGGAAGAACAATGATTTTAAGCACTACCCTACTTTTAAAGCTTCCAGTCTGTTATGCTAACTCAATCAGTATAACAGAGTGATCTCCAGCCTTGTCCTCGTCAACATTCTCACTTCTGTTAACAAGAGAATCACTGACCTGATGTCAGCTGGTCCTTTTGTGGCAGGGCTGAAATGCAGTGGAAATGTTGTTTTTGAGATAAAGTTCATTGCCATGTCAAAGAGGGACTTTTAAATTAATTGCAATTCATCTGATCACTCTTCATGACATTCTGGAGTATATGCAAATTGCCATCATGAAAAGTGAGGCAGCGGACTTTGGGAAAAATAATATTTGTGTCATTCTCAAATCTTTGGCCCTGACTGTACTAGAATATCGCATAGTAAGATCCAGGACCTCTCTCCTCCTATCATTTAAGGTGAATTTATATATTGTTAATTTTCTCTTGCAGGGGATACACAAACCTTTTGGAAAACTAACAGCCTGTCATTTGGGGGACCTGCAAGCGACTGGACAGAAGCCAATTACTTTCCTGAGACAGGTCACTACACAAATAACCAATGTATCCAGGGCAGGTGTCAGATATGAGATCAATAGCAGATAATGGTACTGAGGAGACCACAAACTCTGAACCAGGGCACAATAATATGTTCATTTGTTAAGCTTTAAGTGTAATTACCGTGTAAAGAGCAAGTCTGGGCTAAACATTCTTCCAGTTGTGGCCTTAATCATTCCGATGTTATTAGAAAATGAATTACTAATCAATACCGCCCCAGGAAACACATAGCAAGATTTTGGTATATCAGATTTGTTAATTTACCCACGTTGAGAAACCCTTCTACGGTGTGACCTCACCCTAGACAATAAAACCTCCCAATTGGCTACGATCTGATACCGCAGGAGGGAAAAGTTTATTGGCCAATAGCCCCGATTATAATGTGTGTGATCATTGTCCAACCCTTAAATAGTAGGGGAAATTGTACAAAGTGACCTGTCATCCAATCAGATCTGTGCTGACCTTCATGTATCTGAAATGCTCATAGATTTTTTTCTTGTATGGCCAGGATAACAATTCTTGTACCCACTAATGTCTTCCCAAAATCCTTTGCAGATATTTGACCCATCTCTTGTCCCTTCCAGGTGGCAGCTTTGTGTACTTACCCTGATCTGCTGGAGATGAGCCAGTTCCCCGAAGATGCTAAGAGAAGAGCCCGAGCGATTCTGAAAGATCTGAACAATGGTTCTATAGGTGAGTGAGGAACGTGAATGATCATCAATCCTAATTACAAGAAGGAAGGATTTCAGTGTTATAGAAGTGAGATAGAGGAGACACCTACCACATAAATACATTCAATGCCCAGAGAAATAAGAAATAAAACTGTATATACTGTATATCATGCATAACAAAGAGATACACAGAGTAAAAGAATAATTATCCCTGTGACAGGATGGACCGCCTATGTCACCCTGTCTGTTGTTCTGTGTACAAGGGCTATTTTCATACAGTTTTAGAGACTAGTCTTGGCAGGGGGTCAGCCAGCCCCCTGATCAGAGAAGGCTCCGCACAGACTGCAATATTTCATTCATACATTAACATCAGGATGTTCTCTAATCCTGCATATAACACAATGTAACTTCCACATCAAACTAATTTCCTCAGATTTCCATCAGATCTCAGGATGTTCTTAGAGTTTAAATGCAATTTATACTTAACAAAACTTACACTTCTGTGATATCCTACATCACGTGATGTTTATAATATTCAGACAGGTTCTATCACCCTTAACAAAAGCCACTCAGGAACTCACAGTAACGACCTCTTGTGCTGTGTTCAAGTGTTGGTCACTCACATTGAATAGAATGAATTAGCCTTGATGAGGACATCCTCTAGAAACTACACACAGACTTCCTCAAAAAAATGCTTATCAGAAATCAAACATATACCACAGAAATGAGTGCATTTCCTCTAGCACCGTTAAAACAAACAAATTTCTTCCCTGGTCTCAGAAATAAAGATTTCCCTTACCAAAATATACACAATATCAAAAAGAAGTGCATTTGCAATTATATAAATAATCGCCCTGCGCAATTTCCTTTAAATAAATTTATACCATATGTTACGTATAGTGAGCCAGTCACAATCCAATTTACATCCAAAGATAATATCAGGTGGGAATATCCAATACTGGACGCAAAGTTCAAATGAGAATGGAATGCGTGAAAAGATAATCTTATATAATCCCAAATAAAGAACCACTCAACACCAAAACTTGAACATTTCAGATATGGCCTAACAAGGTAAATACCCTGTTCAGTGTAACCCTGACATACAAAAGCTGCTTTGTGATATAGTAAAGTTTTAGCTCCACCATTACAGACAGCTATAATCCATTCCATATCTTTAATATATCTTAATGTATTCCTCACAACTGTCCCGATTTGAGAGCTTTGCCCAAGGGTCATAAATAAATGCTTAAAAATGAATGATTGCAGGGAAGGGTAGGGGAGTAAGGGGCATCCAAATGCTTCAAAAGTTCTCAGTATGCCCCTAAAGGATCTGTTAGTGGGATTTAATGCAAGTCAAAAAATAAACATTTTAGTCAGTTAAACCTCTGTGACATCACTGCCCTTGTGCATGAATCCACACGGTACATTCCTGCAGAGCAAGTCTACAAGCCTGTCACTCATTATGTACTGCCATAATAGGGAAGCAACTCTCCCCCCCCAACATATTTTGCTAAGTGCATATATATAATAAATCTCTGACAACAGATCAGACGCTATGACCGTGCTGAGCATATATAAGGCACGTTTACCAATATTCTACTGTAACTGAGATCAGCAAGAAAAATTAGATTTTGCAGTAAAAACGGCCCTGTGTTGCAGTCCAAAATATCAAATATCAAAGAATTCCTCAGTGTATGAAATGAATATCAGTCATCATCTTATGCCTGGTAACATCATATTATTTAAGCCAGAGGAGCTGAGATGTACAAGAGATAAGTTGTTGCTCATCATTCCTCCTTTCTATATGTGCAGGCAGTTATAATCAAGAGTACATTGATATTACACTACCCTGCAAGATAGCCGATTTCATAAAGAAGAGGGATGGAGTGGAGTACCCCTGTGACCCCAGAAACATTATTGTATCCGGTGGAACCTCACAAGCCATTGTGGTGAGTCAGTTAGTGCACTGGGAAGTTGCAGCCCCTACTTTCTGTGTGATTTATAAAGGGATACAGTGAATAGCAGCCAGGGGTTAGCTCCACAGAAAGCCTACTATGTTACCCTAACTTAAAGGGGCTATCATCCCCATTCCTCGGGAACACTGTATTTGCCACCAAACCATACTGTTCACTTCTCTGACAGCATGGCAGGAACCATGCCCAATGTCCTCCTGCTTTTAACAGGTCCGCAAAGTAGCAAAGACCACAAAGGCTTAGCAGATCTGATCCTTTTCATGTTCGTGGACCAGTCCAAAAGTAGCCATAAACCCTAGTCAGTCTGTCCAAAATAGGATGTAAAGGAGAGACAGGGCGGTTGGGCTTCCACTGTTAAACCCGGTCTGGGTTCCAGAGTGGTCCTCCAGCCCTGGGGCCACTGCATACAATGAACTTCTAATACTGATGTGCAGCGAAGGTCATGGTACCGTTATATAGAAACAATCTTCATCTGCCCAGTGAGCGATGCTGCTGCCTGAGAGATTGTTAGGAGGAAAGAAAAATGTTATTTTTTACCTTGGGCTCATAAACTAATGTGGGTTAATTAGCTTTATATGTCAGTGTACAATTTTTTGTCCCGGTCTGGCCGTAGGGGGTTGTATCAGTCTGACGTCCTTCCTGAGAAACCTCTCGTTCTTTATGTTGTATAATATTCTTGGTCATCTTCCTAGTAAGAGACTGACTCGTATGAAGAAGCAATGGCCACCTGTAAAGAAAGGAGAGATAGGTGGCGCTGGTTACTAACCACACATGACATGGATTCAGCCATATGGTATAAGGAATGAAATCTTGCATCTCACATGTACCTTGACTCCCCAGGATTATTCATGGTCCCTTCATGCCCAAACACATTCTCCTTTCTGTGCTCCATGCCTGAATTATCTGTGCAATCACTATCACACCCCGCAGAGCAGACCAGGTCAGACACAGATTTCTGGAGTAGTGTACTGTACAATTGTAGGACAGAGGGTGCAGTACACTAATCCGGTATGAAGGTATGCAGCACTTTTAACTCCAGGGTTTTGAAATTCTCGGCTTCAAGTCCAGATTCACACTCCCCAGTAAAGTATCTGTGGAACTTTAGGGTTGCTGGCATTGCTTTACAATGCACTGCTATAGTAGCATTTATGGCACTGCTAGACTAGTGTTTCTGCCACTACTATAGTAGCGTTTCTGGCACTGCTAGACTAGTGTTTCTGCCACTGCTATACTAGGGTTGATGACACTGCTGTAGTAGAGTTTCTGGCACTGCTTTACTAGGATTGCTCGCACTGTTATATTAGTGTTTCTGGAAATGGTCTACTAGGGTTGCTGGCACCTTTATAGCATGATGGGAGTACTATTATAACAGATGGGAGTATTGTTATAGTAGGATGGGAGTACCATTATAACAGGACGGGGGCACGGTTAAAGTAGGATGGGAGTTATAGTAAAATGGGAGTACGGGTAGGATGAGAGTACCAATATAGCAGGATGGGAGTACTGTAATAGTAGGATGGGAGTACTGTAATAGTAGGATGGGAGTACCATTATAGCCTTACAGCAGTACAGTTATAGTAGGATGGGAGTATTATTTTATCATGGTTGGAGTACCATCTCCCATAACCATTGTCCCCAGAATGTAGACAGTATTTCTGATAACACACTTCTGCCCTCTATACAGTGTGTGTTATCCATGGTGGTGAATAATGAGGAGGCTCTGAAAACAGGGATTATGGTGTCAGTTCCCTACTACCCCATCTATGCGGATGCAGTAGCGCTGTGTGAAGCAGTGAAAGTACAATTTGAGCTGGATGAAGAGGACGGATGGTCTGTGAATGTGACTAATATCCTGAGGTCTCTGCACGCAGCCAGGAAACACTGTAACCCAAAGGTCCTCTGTGTCATTAACCCCGGAAATCCCACAGGTAATAATTGTTATAGTAATAGCACATAGCTACAGTGTTACACGGTTATATGTTCACAGTTACAGCATTAGTGAGGTGAGGAAAAGGCCCCAATGTTACACTCTGCATTTATGTAGATCTTGAGTAGGCAAAAGTATTGTACCTCCATCTTCCTCCCCAGTACCTCCAACTCCATTCCAGAACCTCCACCTTCCTCCCCAGAACCTCTACCTCCCTTTCATAACTTCCCCCCTCACTCCCCAGTAACTCCACCACCCTTCCAGTACCTCCACCTTCCTTCCAGAGCCTCCACTTCCCTCCCCTGTACCTCCACCTCCGTTCCATGGTCTCCACCTCCTTTCCAGAACCTCCACCTCCCTCCCAGAACCTCCACCTCCCTCCCGAGTACCTCCACCTCCCTTCCAGAACCTACACCTCCCCCCTACCGCTCCAGTACCTCCACCTCCCCTCCAGAACCTCAAACCCCCCCTCCATCTCCATTCTAGAACCTACTCCTCTCTTCGCCTTCCCAGTACCTCTACCTCCCTTCCAGAACTTCTAACTTTCTCCCCAGTACCTCCACCTTCCTTCAAGTACCTCCAACTCTCTTCCAGAACCTCCACTTTCTTCCTCCCTTCCCAGTACCTCCACCTTCCTTCCAGAACCTCCACCTCCCTCCTCAGTACCTCCACATTCCTCTCCAGTGCCTCCACTTCCCTCCCCTGTACCTCCACCTCCATTCCATAACCTCCACCTCCTTTCCAGAACCTCCACCTCCCTCCCCAGTACCTCCACCAACCTTCCAGAACCTCCACCTTCCTCCCTCCCTAACTCCCGAGTACCTCCACCTCCCTTCCAGAACCTACACCACCCCCTCCCACCCGAGTACCTCCATCTCCCCTCCAGAACCTCCACCTCCCCCTTCCATCTCCCTTCCAGAACCTACTCCTCTCTTCGCCCTCCCCAGTATCTCCACCTCCCTTCAAGTACCTCCACCTCCCTTCCAGAACCTGCACCTTGCCCCTCCCTCCCCAGAACCTCCACTTCCCTCCCTCCCGAGTACCTGCACCTCCCTTCCAGAACCTCCACCTCCCCCCTCCCTCCCCAGTACCTCCACCTCCCTTCCAGAACCTCCACCTCCCTCCTCAGTATCTCCATGTTCCCAGTGCCTCCACCTCTGTTCTATAACCTCCACCTCCCTTCCAGATCCTCCCCCTCCCTCCCCAGTACCTCCACCTCCCTTCCAGAACCTCCACCTCCCTCCTCAGTATCTCCATGTTCCCAGTCCCTCCACCTCTGTTCTATAACCTCCACCTCCCTTCCAGATCCTCCCCCTCCCTCCCCAGTACCTCCACCTCCCTTCAACAACCCCCTCTCCCCAGTACCACGACCACCCCTCCAGAACTTCCACCTCCTTCCCTCCCCAGTACCTCCACCACCCTTCCAGAACCTCTACCTCCATCCCTCCCCAGTACCTCCACCTCCCTTCCAGAACCTCCACCTCCCCCCTCCCTCCTTAGTACCTCCACCACCTTTCCAGAACCTCCACCTCCCTCCCTCCCGAGTACCTCCACCTCCCTTCCAGGACCTCCACTTCCCCCTCCCTCCCCAGTACCTCCACTTCCAGAACCACCACTTTCCACTCCAGTACCTCCTCCTCCTTTCCAGAACCTCCACCTCCTTCCAAAAATCTTTATTGAGCACTAATAACAATAGCAATTACGTTTAACAAGAGCTGACATATTATTCCTTGAGGATATTAGTTCCCACTCTTGTCCTATGCCCCTCTGTAGCAGCTCTCTCTTCTGCTTCCCTTTATCAGGTCACTTTAGACTCTTTTGTCTCTTACTCTCCCTGGATTTAGATGCTACACGCATGTTATGGATCTACGTGTTCTGTTCATGTCTCAATTGGCTTGAACATGGACCTGAGTCAAGTCCACTTCTTAGATCATTAGACTACTGGAAATCAGACCTTTGTTTATCACCGAGAGGTCTCCATCTCTCACATCACTATGGGATTGGCTGGGCTCTTTTCCAATCCTCCGATCCTGACCCTAACAACTTGTAACTAGTAGTTATCTCCATAATGGGTCCATCCCACTAACAGGGCTTAGCCTATAGGGGCTTATTTATTAACATTCTGACCACCAATAAAAAATAACTTATGAATTTATAGAATAAAATGTTGCCGAGGCAGTTGAGCGTTACTGGGGATATGGACCCAGAGCTGCAATAGATAACTTACCGCTGCGCCAAGGCACAGATTTGTGCTTTCAATTCCTATAGTTCAAAAGAATAAATTAAATAAATTATTAAACAACACATAAACACATGCATAAATGTCATTATATATTTTATGTTACTTGTACACAGTATAATGTTGTTGTTTTTAAATACATTAGTAAACTTCATTTTGTTTAATTATTACATTTATATTATAGAATTAATATTTATTTTATTAAAATGGCTGTATTCTAATAATAAGGCTTTTTAATGCCTTTGTTCTGGTAATTCCATCCCGAGAACAGGGAGGCTTGTTATATAGGTGTCCCCAAATATAATATGATGTACAGGTCAATATGATAATGAGTCTCTATTGGTATTAAGGGTTCTACTGTGTGCCAACAATACACTGCCCACCATTACATCACTAGGCGGCTCCATTGACACAATGCAGGATGGACCCTCAGTGTCGCTATATGTTGTTTCCAAGATGTAATAGGGAAATAATGAATGTATATATCATTCTGACACTGATACTAGACTGATATGATGAGTTGTACATTGTGTTGGGTATTGGCTCGGGGCTCGGGATGTGGTTGGTTTCTCATAGGACGGAACCTGGACATTGTCTAATGAGGCCCCATCATTTCTAGTTACACCTCACTGACACAATGAGAAGGGTCAGGGAGAGTTTTGGGCTAGAAACAAACATCTGCTACTTGTGGTAAAGCTGTTTACTGCCCACATTAGGTACAGGCTGTGGTCACACACTGCTTGTATCTTCAAGCCAACTGGAATAACAAGCTCACAGTGACACTGAGAAGTGTAACCTCTGTAATGGCGTTAGGTCTGTCAGCTTGTAATCTTCTGATGACAGAGCTGGTGGGGTGAAAGGACAACGGCGGTTTTATAAAGACTTTGATGCAGGTTAGGGGAGAAAATCACATTACATCTACCCGTAGATCAGGCCTGGACAACCTGCGACTCTGCAGGTGCTGGCAAACTACAAATCCCAGCATGCCCTAAAAAATTGCCTATAATTAATTATCTCTGTAATTACCCTCCTTACCTCCAAGCTTCCAAGTATTACCTCCTTTCTCTCTCTCACCCCCTTCCTAAGCCCAGTTATCTCCAGCTCATGTCTACTTCCCGTGGTCCTTCAGTAACCCTAATACTCACTATCTTGTAAGTAACTTGATCCTGATCTGCAATATTATGTTCTCGGTGTGTTGTATTAACTTGTAGCTGACTGGTCCTTGTATAATGATGTATTTTCTTTGCTGTCTGTGTATTGTACTGTCTGTAAATGTGTACAGTGTACCCCTATGTATGGTGTTGTGGACACTATGTGGTTCCTTATAAGTATAAAACAATAATAATAAAAGAAGGGTTACTGTCCAGTTGCCTGCAGTGTATCCTCACGTACAGGAGCTCAGTGGGGGCTTCAGTCTGTCAGTCTCAGATTGCAGTAACGCAGCGTCTAACAATCCCAGCATTGTGTCCTACTAATGGTTACTCCCATCTATTCACAGGACATGTACTCAGCAGGGACAGAATCGAGGACTTGATTCGACTGGCTGCTGAAGAGAACTTGCTGCTCTTTGCTGATGAGGTATTATCTAATTATTATTCATATATGTAAATCACCCCCATAGACATCACATAATAGTCCTGACAATGATGCAGTCCAATCATGTAACATTGTGATTCCGCAAATCCTCCGGGTACGGAACCTGACAATATGTGGGAACACTCAGGTAATGATGGCACTAACAATAATATAATATTAATAATAGTTGTAACATCCCTTGTTCCCACTCGGGGTGTGTACAGATGTGGGTGTCTTTTCCGTTTATAAACTTTTACCTTGTTTCCTTTGGTGTGCGGTGCTTCCCCCTTAGTCAGGGTTCAGTAGGATCTTCGTAGGGTAATGTTGTGGGAATGAGCAACACCAGAGGGAGGCTGAGGAACCCTCTGCCACCCTACTTAAGACCACAGCACACTCATAAAGGGATAATACCCCAAACTGGTCCTTAGAAGCCACACCGCCACATTTATTAGTGAAGGCGTGGTCTACTAAAGCTTTTCTTAGTTTTACTATAGCAAAATATATTTATTTATCAACTGATATTTTAGAGGTAGGGCTGGGATAAGAGTAACACTTTAAAGCATACTTGCCAACTCGGGTCGGTCTCACGGACTCCCGGGAGAGCTGGCAAATCTCCCGCATCCCGCTACTTGCACCCCAAAATGACGCAATTTGCGGTGAATCTCGTCATTTTGGCCCCATCCCCCGCGTTAAAATGGCATTCCCATCGCGGGGGCGGTGCCAAAACGATGCGGTTGACCGCGCCCCGCCCCTCCCGCCCTCCAGTCACGCCCCTCTCCCAGAAAGAGCTATGAGAAAATAGGCAAGTATTTAACACCTACTAAACTATGTTGTACTAAGAGAGGCAACTCTGACCCACCTAACCTAGTACATATATACTTCCTGTAATACTGTAATGTTATTGCATGCAGTAAACACTGTAAGTGCACAGCAATTTAAATGCAAATATTTGAAGGGTATCTAGAGAACATGACTATATCTTTCTACAGGACTCACTAGTTCTATACCGATAAGACTTACCTTCTAATAACTGTCCTGCAATATCTCTCTAACATGATAACTATCACTAGTAAGATATATTAAGCCTTATCACAGTTGCTTTCATTTGGCTAACACATATCATACAAATGCATTTGGAGTATTAGACAAATGTATACAATTATGCAGTCCTTGTTAAAAGGCAGCACAAATACAGATCACTTCTCCTTCACAGGTCAAATAGGCATTATGGCTGCAAATGTCACAGAGCAATGTCACCGTTCACTGTATTCCTCAATATCGGCTTACCATTTATCCTACACAGAGGCACTTTGCAGTCTTACTCTACTTTCCTCCAATTCAACACGAATGCAGAATTTACCCTCCCGCTGCTCCTTCTTTTTCTCTTAGGCATGAACAGTCACTTTAGTACAAGCTGGATCCTCAACACATGATTGGGGCTTTCCCAAAAAGAGCAAACAATGTCAGTGTTTGGTGCAATTGTCCTCAGTTTTAGACTCTATCCCCTATCTTTCCCTACACTGCACCCTTGTTACTATATCACAGTGCCACAAAAGGCTATTATAAAATATTCTTCAGGTCTCCCCACCTGTTCCCTACCCGACTAGTAACACGATACTGAGTCCAAGTAGATCAATAACAAGGTAAACATGGGTTACTTATCCCCACTGGTCTCCTCTCTGCTCAGGTATCTCATACTTGCCAACTCTCCCGGAATGTCAGGGAGACTCCCGCATTTCGCATGAGTCTCCCGGACTCCCGGGAGAGTGTGGCAATATCCCTGATCTGCCCACTTCCTAGTGAAGTGGGCAGAATTCAGTTCAAACGCCACGATTCACCCGGAATGGCTGTAAAATTACGCGTTTTGCATCATTACGTCACGGGGCGGGGCCAAAATGACACAATTTTTGGAGCCCCACACACTGCACGCCCACCTCCCCCCGGCAGCTCCCGGAAGCCAAATCTAAAATGTTGGCAAGTATAAGGTATGGTAAGTTCTCCCACTCTGCACTGTAAAGTTTCATTCTCTCAGGAAGTCTCTCTCTCTCCTTAATCCCTCTCTCTCTCTCAGACCTCTCAGACTCCTGTTACTCTCTCTCTCTCTCTCTGACAGGCTGCAGGAGACTCTCCTTAGATGTAGGTGCCTCACAGAATCTCCAACTGCTGTTTGTAACAGATCCTTCACATGTCCCCCCTTCCCACTGCATGCTGGGAGATGTAGTTCTCTGCCGACAGGGGAGGTATCTAAAGCGCATGTGTGGCATGTTTGGGTCGCAGGCTCTACATAATAAAAAAAAATAACAAAAACGCCCACAACTGCCACCAAAATTATCTATCATACATTTGTTACAAAAACTACATTGAAAGTTTGAGAATCTTGTTTTTAGCAGTAATTTTAAAGAGGAGCATCCAAAATCTCACATTTCCTCTTTTGTGAATCCTACCCTTATACATAAGGGTACAATAATTTACAATCTATTAGATTACTAACTTCTCTAGAGATCTGCAGAACATAGGACAGTCCGACATATAATATTTGATCATGTTCTGCGGATATTGCTCCTAGGCAACGTTTTGGAGACAAAGTGCTTTTTGCAGCCATGTGCCCCATATCCTGATTTGTTTATAGACTACTCTGTAATCTCCCCAATTTTTCTCTCCCCCTCAGGTTTACCAGGAAAATATCTTTGGCCCAGGTGCTGCTTTCCATTCCTTTAAGAAAGTTCTCTATGAAATGGGACCGCACTATTCAGAGAGGGTTCAACTTGTGTCTTTCAATTCCATCTCCAAGGGGATCAGTGGAGAGTGAGTATTACAGATCTGTCTCTTGGACGAGGGGAAGAGTCACGTAAAGGTTCATTCACCCCCATAATGATGGGGTGACCATACACTTGAGCATTGTGCTTGGTGCTGGCAGATCGATGTAGCCCGTTTACCTGGGTGCGTTGCGGCAGTGTGTTCTTCATGACTCCTGGACTCCACTTGGGTCAAGCACTCGGCTGTACCTGTCTCTTCCGCCTCAATGCCCTGCGGGTCAGATAGGTGACCCTGCGGGTGCAGGTGTGATAACAGGGGAACAGGTATAATGCGGATGCGGTAACTGGACACATAATTACTAGGTAACAGTAGCAGTGCCTGGTCTTCTTTCTAAAATACACAATATAGATCTATATATTTACAGTCTTACTATATACTCTCTGCTTTTCATCTCAAGGCACAAATTATGTTAGAGAGTTTTATTAAGAGACAGCAAGTCTGAGTGAGGTTTACTGGTCTATATACCCTTTGTCATGATGGGAATCAGAGAAGAGCTCCTCACTCTCTCAGTCCCTCTGACCACACTGATCATGTCTATGTAGATTTACGTCTTCCTACATCTCATTTTGGTCCAGTATGCAGCCCGGCACTATATGGCTACTAATATAGATTTGCAGGTTAGATATAAGCACAGAACTTGTTCCCATACTCACGATAGACTCTCACTGCTTCTTCCCATAAGGTGCGGGCTACGCGCTGGTTATATTGAGTTTGTTAACATTGACCCATCGGTTTTTGAGATTTTACACATGTTGAAATCGTTCTACGAGCCCCCTGTCACTGCGGTGCTGATGATGGACGTTATCTTGGATCCCCCACAACCAGGAGATCAGTCTTATGAGACCTTCATAGCGGTGAGTGTGGTGGACAGGTCGAGGAGATGCAGAGATTGGAGATTCCATAGAACTGTTCTGTGTTCTTACGTTTCACATTATTGTCTTCTGGATAAGGTGGGAAAATTTGGGGTCTACCTTATTATATACGGACTGCACCTCAGAATTAAATGATATTGTCACTATTATTTACAACATGGTTGTATTGGTCACTGTGACTTGACAGTGTAGGAGACATCCGGGTAGGGGGTCACATTTCTCTCCTTTCTTAATTTTGCCTTTTTTTATATTTCCTACAATCAATCATTCACCGTGAGAGATGAGGCGTTAAAATGAATGAGGAATATTTGAGAAGAGTGACACTGCCTGAAGGGGTTGTCTAATGTGCTCAACCTATTCCTATCATTCTACCATTCCATTCATAGAGCTTAAGTAAGTTCCATGGAAGTTCTTCCTCAGGTCTATGTTGAAGATCTCTGGACACTTACACTGAACTCTGCTTCCCTGTGGCAAGTCTGCACTACATGTAGCAAGTTACCTCTCCAGTATAAGTAACAGAGGGGTGAGGAAGGAGGATCCCATTTATTAGTTGTAAATGGGGGGGACAGAATTGATTAAGAAGGGGTTGATCACTTTAGAGTAGCTCATCTTGCCGTGCACACACACATAGTATAACGATGCAAGTGACTGTAATCAAAAGTGTGATGCTTTGTAAACAATAAGAAAATATCCCTAGTAACCCCTGGGAAAGAGTGAATGTAATAATGCAATTGTGCCAGGGGGACTTGGAGGTGAGAGTAGCCGGGAGATGGCGGTGCAACCGCTAAACTGGCCAATGCTTAGGTCTTCGGAGTACGCTGAACTGATAACCCAAATGGGGCTTCACAGGCGCATGCTCCGACCCCCACATATACTCAGGGAGTCTCGAGAGTGGATGGTCACATATTACTCGCACCCTTCCCCTATAGGGCCTGGCGAGTTAATGTTACACCCCTGGATTGTGCTCAGCTGCTCCCCAGTAGTAATGACCGGGAGGGTTATAAGTGGATCTCAAAAATGTATGACAAATACTGGGAGGAAATAAAAACTGATCTGTGCTCCTGTCCCAACACACACTAAGGCCGGTCACACCAGTCAGTCATGATAACTGAGTGTTGTTTTATGCTGTGGCCTCGAGCATCATATCTCAGATACTCAGGAATGGAGGCAGCACCTCGGAGTTACCACAAAAAGTTACTAAAGTAGTAGTACATTTCTATGCTGGAAAATGGTGCTGCCTCCAATATTCGGGGATGTCAGAGGTATTATATCCGAGGCCGCTACCTTCATTACCCAGCGGGTGTCAGAGTTATTATGGGGCACATTTATCATTAATCGGCAAAAGTGAGAAATAGTTATCAATCCTTATCGCAAGGATAAGGATTGAACTATTTCTCAAATTTATTAAAAAGGGAACACAGAAACAGCAGTTCCGAAAAACTGCTGTTTCTGTGATAGAAAAAATCACACTTACCCCCCTCTTCGGATGCGCTGTCTCGGGATCTCCTCTTCGTTCCTCTTCTTCCTTCAATTGCGCATGTGCAGTGCACATGCGCACAAAGTCCCTGCTCTGTCTCTGCAACTATCGTTGCAGACAGAGCGCGGTGAGTGACAGGGAGGGATCATGTGATCCCTCCACACATGCGCTGTCCAGCTCTGCTCTTCGGAGCAGAGCTGACAGCAGTGGATTTCTTCAATTCGGATGATGTACGCCAGCTTCAGCTGGTACATTATCAAGACAAGTTCCCGAAAAAAAAAATTTTCGGGACTTGTTCGATTGCGGCCAGGAGCAGTCACCATTCTGTTGAATGGTGACTTCGCAAAAACGATCAGGAGTGCAAAGCAGCAGATATCCATGATATCTGCTGCGATGCACCTTTAATAAATTTGCGGAGGGCACATCGGGACTTTAATTCCATGGTAAGTGCACAATAGCACTACCGTGATTTGTTAAATATTCCCCTATATCCGAAGCCACTGCCTCCATTCCCCGATGGTGTCAGAGTTATTATATCCGAGGCCGCTGCTTCCATTCCCTGGCATTGTATTATATCTGAGGCCGCTGCATTATACTCAGTAGTGTGATTGGGGCTTATTTTGTGCTGGAACAGACAGGATCACAGTTATGGCACACTGTCCACATAGTCTTAGGTCAGTTTTCATTTCCTCCCCACAAGTAATGAAAGGCGTGCAGAGGAAGAGGGATTATTGCCAGTGGGGATTATTATAAAGGTGTTTAGTGATGGTCTGTACAAGAACAAAACCTTCCCCCATATAGTGCTGCAAGCATGCCAACCAAGGGGTATATTCACTAAACTGCGGGTTTGAAAGAGTGGAGATGTTGCCTATAGCTACAGATTCTAGCTGCCATTTTGTAGAATGCACTAAATAAATATTTACTAGAATCTGATTGGTTGCTATAGGCAACATCTCCCCTTCTTCAAACCCGCAATTTAGTATATATACCCCCAAGACTTATAGGAGCAACAAGTATATTTTATCACCACATTTTAACAAAATATATCACGAAAGCAGCGGTACTGGCCTGGACTAGTGAGGTTAAATTACCGCTATAATGTGCCAGCCTCCCAGGTCGCACATTCGCTTGAAAAAAATATTATGAGAGTAAAAGCTTTTTTCAAGAATTGTTCTGTTTTTGTCATTCTGAGATGTTGATAATAGAACAGGTATTTCTGCAGTATGTTGTTAGTGTGAGTGAATTATCAGCGTAGGTCACAGTGTGTATGGGAAACTGAAGATGAGTGTGAGTGAGATTATGAGTGTGAGCTAGACTTAACATACATCCCATTAACGACTCCATGTTGCTCCCCAGGAGAAACAGGCCCTGCTGGGTAATCTGGCGGAGAAGGCTCAGTTGACGGAGCAGATATTGAACCGTGCTGCGGGAATCCACTGTAATCCCATCCAGGGAGCTATGTACGCTTTTCCCAGGATTCAGATCCCAGAACCTGCTGTCCGACTAGCACAGGTAACTAATAACCCATGGATATATGATATATAGATAGAATATATGTACTGGGAGCAGACATGGGGTCCTACATCTTCCTTCAGCTCCCGCCCTGGCTGTAGTCACCGCTGAGCTTCTATATCACTCGTATAACCTCCAAGAAGACCACGGCCAGATCCTCAGCAGACAGTCAATAACTTCATAACCTGAGAACTCTCATCAGAGCCGGATCATCTATTAGGCATCATAGGCTTCTGAATAGGGTCCAAAGGGTATTGGGGGCGGAGCTTTATATAACTTCTTTTTATGTTTTTTTCTACAAAGGAAACATGAGAACTAGTACTTTGCCTCTGGCCCAATGGGGTCTCAATTTTGCTGTGACTCTCATCTTCTGACAACTTTGTCTGAGCTTCGACCCAGTCCAACCTTCCTAGAACTAAAACAACATAATATTATTGATACCAGCATAGGCGTCAAACATTGGGGAAAAATCATACGCTGTATTAAAATTATTATTATTTATTTACTTATAAGGCTCCACAGATTCCGCAGTGCCAGACACAGAAGCAAGTAACAAATAGATGAGGTAATACACATAAGTAGCACAGATGAATGTGAGTAATGTTATGGAGACTCACAGAGTGCAGCAAAAGACGTGACAGGACGTACGAGGTAGTCAGACAGTAGACAGATATGGGACAATAGGCAGTGAGGACCCTGTCCTTAAGAGCTTACATTCTAGAGGGAGGTGTGATGAGAGACAGTAGGACCAACTGGGAGACAATGGAGATGGCAGACGAGGAAGAGGAGGTGATGGATAGAATGTTTATCAGTTGGTAGGATAGGTGAGATTGAAGAGGTGAGTTTGAGTGAGCGTTTGAAGGACAGAAGTTTAGAGGAGAGTTGAGTGAGATGGGGTAGGGAGTTCCAAAGAATGGGGACAGCACGGCATAAGTCTTGGTGGCGAGAATGGGAGGATGTAATAAGAGGTGAATTGAGGCAGAGAGGGAGGCTCCTTCACTGACACCTAGGACCGCTTCCTTCTGGGTACCTCTCACTGCTAGGGCACCTTGCCTCGTACAACTGACCTCTTGCCTTCAGATCAGGGTTGATGTGAGGCAGAGCGTTGGTACTAGTTTAGCGCCTTTTTACATGGAATGTTTACCATTCAAGATTTAATATTTTCTAACTTACAAAATTCACAGCAATCTGTGCTATCCTAAATTATGTGTTTCCTGAGTCTACATTGTTCAGACAGGTTCTAAGATAGAGGAAGAAAACCTACACAGGACCGAAAGGTAATGACCTCCTGCTGTGTTGGTCACTTCACAGGAAAAGACTTAATTAGCATGATTAGTCTGCCTTCAGAAGATATAAAGTGAATTTCCTCCAACATTTCCCTATTGTATCAGAAATCAGTACATTTCTAATACAATCATATAACACAGTATCAAATATCAGTACATTTGCAATGATATACAGAGGTGCACTGCAGCCCTAAGTAAAATAAATATCTACAGTAAGTTATTTCTACGTGATCCAGCTATATAGTCATTTGTTACTTTAGTGAGGGCAGTTTCAGTTGAGTGATGGGGATGGAAACCAGACTGGAGAGGGACAAAAAGAGAATGGGAAAAGAGAAAGTGGGTCAGACGTATGAAGACAATTTTAGAAGCAAAAGGAACCAGAGATATGGGGTGATAGTTGGAGAGAGAGGATGGGTCAAGGGCAGGTTTCTTGAGAATAGGAGAGATGACAGCATGCTTGAAGGCTGAGGGGAAGATACCAGTGGAGAGAGAGAGGTTACAGAGGAGAGCAAGGTGACAACAAGCATTGGAAGAGAGGGAGCGGAGGAACTTGGAGGGGACAGGATTGAGAGGACAGGTTGTAGAAGAAGAGGAGAGAAGAGAGAGGAACTCAGGCACAGTTACAGGAGGGTAGTAGCCAAAGGTGGCAGAGCAAGTAATAAAGAGGACAGGTGGGGGGAGGCAAGTCTGACGAGAACAGATATCACTGTGAATACAGTCAATTTAGTTTTTGAAGTAAGTGGCAAAGTGAAGAGTGGTGATGAACGAGGGGGGAGGGCACAGTAGAGAATTAACGGTAGCAAAAAGGCGTTAGGGTTTATTGGACAGGGAAGAGATGAGGGATGTGAAATAGGTTTGTTTGGCAAGAGAGTATGCAGAATAGTAGAAGGAAAGGATGAATTTAAAGTGGATGAAGTCAGCAATGCAGCGGGACTTCCTCTATTGGCGTCCAGAGGAGCTGGAGCAATTTTGGAGGAGACAAGTAAGAGGGGAGTGTCATGGTTAGGGTTTGGACTGGCGGGGACGAAGTGGGGTGGCTGGGGCTGCAGTATAAAGGGCAACTGAGAGTGCGGTGTTGTAAAGAGATACATCAGCGTTGAGACATGATAGGGAAGTAATGGGAGCAAGTAAGGTTTCGAGGGAGGACGCACTGGTGATGGGGTCAAAGCTGTTGAAGGGACACAGTGTGTGAACGACTTTGGGTGGGGGAGGGTGGCAAGGGGTAAAGAGAGGGCAAAGGAAAGGAAATTGTGGTCATAGAAGGGGAAGACAGAATTGGAGAATTTGGAGATGTCACAGAGATGGGAGAACACTAGATCCAGGACGTGACCATCACGGTGGGTGGTGAAAGTTGTCCATTGGGAGAGGTCATAGGAATAAGTTAGAGTGAGGAGTTTAGAGGCAGCAGTAGTAATAGAAGAGTTGGTAGGATGTTAAAATCCCCAATGACAATAGTGGGAAGATCAGAATAGAGGAAATGGAAAACTCAAGAAATTGAGTGAAAGGGTCAGAAAGACGATAGATGACAGCAACACGATGGTGGAGAGGGGCGAAGAGGTGAATGGAGTGAATTCAAATGAGGAGAAGGAGAGGGAGTGTTCAGGGGGAATAACGCTTAAGGTGTGGCCAGAAGACAGTAGGACACCTACATCACCTCCTTGGTGGTCCCCAGGATGGGGAGTGTGGGAGAGTGTAGCAAGGGAAGCAGTATCAGAGGGGGAGATCCACATTTCTGTAAGAGCCAGGAGACCAAAGGAATGAGAGAGGAAGAGGCCATGAATGAGAGTGATTTTGTTGCAGATACATTTTGCATTCCAGAGTGCGCGGGACAGGGGGAGGTAAATAAGAGGAAGGATGGGAATAAGGTTGGCGGGATTGGATGTTTGGGGGAGTCAGGGTGATATGTGGTGAAGGGGGGAGCAACAGCGGATAGAGGGGAAGTAATGATGTGGGGAGCCATGAGGGGGAATGGGTGGAAGTGCTGAATGGAGAGTAATAAGGTACAGGAGATGTAGAAATTGGGACCTTGCAGAGTCATGAAATAGGAGAGACGACCAAAGTCCAGTCCACATCCAGTTCAGACTCAGTTACAACTCCTCTTACTTATGATGCAGACAAAGCTTTGAATGGGCCTGAAAATAAAATGAATTAGAAGACTGAAACAGCAGTTGCAGGGGGGAAATGGCCGGGCAATTAGAACAGCAGGCTGATTAAACAGAGGGGGCATTGCAGTGAAATAAACTGACAGATAAAACACTTTTTCTTGAGGAGAGAAGTAAATAGTTCAAAACAGAGTTCTTGAGATGTGAAGTTTGCAGCCAGGGGGGACATCAGGAGTAAAACATGGAGTTATAGGTGAATGCTGAGTGTTGTCCTCATGGAGCAGAGTTTCCTGGTAGGATGTTTTCCTCCTGTTCCCCAATTGTTTAAGTCTTGTGGAATTTTTTGCTTTGCTATACAAAACGGTGTATACACTTGTAACAAATACACACTGACTGGCACAGCCTCTATCTGTCAATAAGTGAATAAACTTCCACTAATAGCACATTACAAAGACAGTCATAAATCATAGCTATAAATGATATATAAAATAACAAACAGCACCTCAGATGTGTAGGGTTATCTCCTCCTGTAGCAGTGGAATTGGTTAACATATTCGTCTCAATTTTATCTCCGGAATAACTCTGAATTAAGCTATATAATTCTAGTACGCTTGTAACTAAACGCAGCCTCGGACTAGCCTGCAGGTGAGCCGGGCTATCCACCAGTAGGCCCCATAGCATTGAAGCTCCGCGCCCTCCATTGATAGGGCGGAGCTTCAATACGTCTGACTCCCGACACTTCCAACAGCGACACTTTGGTTAAACACTGTACCGCGCAAGTGCAGAGAGCCGCGTCTGGGCGGGAGGGTGTTCTTCAATTTGAGCAGATGAATGAAGAGATGGCGACGCCCAGCCATGGAGGAGGAGCTCCTGTTATCCAGCTGCCTAGAGGAGCAAGAAGGAAGAACGCCGGAGCTTTGCACAGCTAAGTGCACACCCAGCCACCCTGAGGGACATGGGGAGAGGCATGAAGGGGTCAGGTCAGTATGGCAGGGTGTGAAGGGGGGTGCAGATCAGAATGGCAGAGTGTGATGGGGGTCAAAGCAGCATGTAGGGCGCAGTGTGATCATAAGGAGGCACAGCATGGTGATTAAGGGGCACAGTAATGTGTGTGTGATGGCACAACGGGCTTGTGGCAATGTAATGTGTGTGTGGTAGGTGGTGGCTAACTAATGGCTGCTATTTTGTTTGTGGGGTGAAGGTGAGGCAATTTAATTTTATAGTGGGGACTATTAATTTAAGATGGGGTGATTTGGGGGCTATTAATTGAATGTGGGGTTGAGTTTGAGGAGCATGAGGTCTATTTATTAAATGTGAATATGAATTATTTAATGGCAGTGACGTTTGCGGGAAATAGGTATATTTATTATACGTAAATGCGATTGATTTATTCAGGGGCTGTCTGGAGGGAAGGAAATAGGTTTATTAAATGGAATTACTATTACTTTAATGTTGGGGCTGGAGGAAGGCCTAAGTATTATTTGTGGATCCTATTGATTTAACGTTGGGGCTGGTTGGAATTTTTTAAATGTACCCATTATTTTTTCCAAATAGGGCCCCCAACATTCCAGGATCCAGGCAAGCCGCAACTATAGAAACCAGCAGCCACTGATGGCTTGGCTAACCTGTGGCAATCCAGGTGTTGTGAAACTACAAGTCCCAGCATACTCTTCCAGCAATAAGCTGCTATATATTGGCAAAGCATGCTGGGGCTTGTAGTTTCACAACATCTGGAGTGCCACAGGTTAGCCAAGCCTGGGACAATCCCGATTTTTGGTGACTGTTCTGCCCAATCTAAGGTGTAGGCCAAAACTGTGTACTCTTTATATACACACTGCATTCTTTATATACTACACTATGGTGCTAACTGTCCTTCTGGGGCTGACCACTCCCCCTCTAGTGTCTGGTCTCGTCTCTATGATTGCTGGCCACATCCCCTTTTGTGGGCCCCTTAGGTTGCAGTCCCCCCGGTGGGCCCTTCATACCCCAGTCCGACACTGACTAAACACACTTATAACTAGACGCACTCTAACAGCCACAGGACACATTGATGATGTTGTAGTGAGAAGAAGCTGAGAATCCTGACATGTTCCACTTGGTTTAAGAGGCGTCACATCTGAGGTCCACGAAGGAGAGGAACAAAGTGGTTAAAATGGGATAGGAGAATGCATGAGAGAAAGGATTAACGTAATATATAGGAACACTCATATAGAGATTACTGAATACTTTTTAACCTATTCACATTCCCAAAGTTTACCAGTTCAAGGAAAAAGTAAGGATATGACAAAGGGATCCTTATTACCCTATTATTCATCACTTAGTTCAGTTAAAATATAATTTTGATTACATATTATTATGAAATCACATTGTTCCTACAATTGTTCAAATATTAAAATAGAAACACAAAACATTAAATGATCACAAACTGGATTGACATGAAGGTGATTACTAGATGTATCTGTCCACGTGCTACAATCTGTATAATGTTATATAACAATGGGAAGGATCAGTAAGTAATTATAATGTTATATAACAATGAGAAGCATCAGTAAGTGGTATAATGTTATATAACAATGGGAGTACTTAGTAACAGTAAATATAATGTTATATAACAATGAGAAGACAAATATTCCATGTTCACCTTTCCACTGCCGTTGTCTCCTCTATGCTAACGGCAGACGGTCCTCTCTCTGTCATCTTGGTTATAGAGGAGTTGTTCTTTCACCTTAGTTGCACACAGGATGGTAGATATTCCACCTTGTGTCAGATGTTGGACTTAACCATTTAAACACAAGAAAGAAAGTGGATATTATGGCTGGATCATTTATAAATAACATATGGTGTAAATTTGCTTAAAGGAACAGTGCAGGGCACTTATTTATATCATCATTATCACCATTTATTTATATAGCGCCACTGATTCCGCAGCGCTGTACAGAGAACTCACTCGCATCAGTCCCTGCCCCATTAGAGCTTACAGTCTAAATTCCCTAACACACACATACACACACACAGTGTCGGACTGGGGCATGAAGGGCCCACCGGGGGACTGCAACGCTAGGGGCCCACCAGAGGGGGTGTGGCCAGCCATCATAGAGGCGAGACCAGACACTAAAGGGAGAGTGGTCAGCCCATGAAGGACAGCTAGCACCATAGTGTAGTATATAAAGAATGTAGTGTGCTCATCCTTCTCTTTTAAAATGACAGGCTGACTGCGCACTTAGTTACTAACCTGCTCATGCTCCTCTGGGCGGTTGGATATCCGGAACTCCTACTCTCATCTGCCCTGCTCAAAGTGAAAAACACACTACCGCGCAGGTTCAGAGAGCCCAGACGTGACTCTCTGCACCTGTGTGGTAGTGTGTTTAAAAACGGGGAAGGGGGGGGGGGAGGAGTTGCGCTCTACCCCTACTGTTGCAAGAGCAGCATTAACACAGGTTATCCCTCTCTACGAACTAATAATATACTGAAAGTTAAGCGCTCATTGACTTATGTATTATTCCAAGTGTAATGCTAATAATAAAATTTGTATTCTTTTATCTTGAATACAATTCGTATTTTTCTATATCTTGTATTAGGCTGTGAGCAAGAGGCTCGGTTCAATTAGTGGGATAACATTTAATGCTAGTTTTATCACAATTTATTGAATCCTGGTTAAAATACATAAAAATACATTAATATAGACAAATAAAATACTCCAATTAAACCACAGTATTTATATTATGAGGCATTGATTTCTATATACATACATATGGTATGGCATCAATTGAACATACATAAAAATCAGACAAACCTAGGTATATAGACCTGGACTAGTCTAGCTACTGGGAGGCAAATGGCAGTGGGTATAAATGCTGCATTGATCCAGATATAACACAGTCACTGATATCTCAATAAAATAATGTTCATAGCATACAAGTCCAGTAGATGGGAATTGGTATTTCTTTAAGTCTCTGCTAGTGCAATATAAATATTCAGATCACTGTCCACATATATCACATGGTTATTGCTGCGATGCTTTCAAATTTAACTTTGTTTACTTGCAGTCTCGATGTATATAGAGATGGTGGCCGGGTACCCAGTGTGCTGAAATCAGAGGATGTTTCTCGTGGTCCGTGCTTGTTACTGTTGGAGAGGAAGGTGCCTGCGTTCCACTGTGGAATGCATCTGTCCCTTCCTGTTCTCGCGTATGTCCAAAAGATGAATTGTATGCAAGTCGGGAGTCAGCTGTTTTCTTAGCTCCTCCCTAACAACGGAGGGGGCATGGCTATAATGTGGCGGGGCCTACCGGTGGATAGTCCTGCTGCCCTGCAGGCCAGTCCGAGCCTGTACACACACAAAGAGAGAGAGAGACTAGGGTCAATTTTGATAGCAGTCAATTAACCTACTAGTATGTTTTTAAAGTGTGGGAGGAAACCGGAACACCTAGAGGAAACCCACGCAAACACGGGGAGAACATACAAACTCCACACAGATAAGGCCATAGCCGGGAATTGAACTCAGGACCCCAGAGCTGTGAGACAGAAGTGCAAACACCTTAGCCACCGTGCTGCAAATGTACTTATTTTGATATGCGTATGTTAGTAAAGGAAATCTTTATTTCTGAGACCAGGGGAAGAAATTTGTTTGTTTTAACTTTGCTAGAGGAAATGCATGATTTCTGAGGTATATATCTGATACAATAAGCCTTTGTTGAGGAAGTCTTTTGTGTGTCGGTATGTGGGGAAATTACTTGTTTAGGGTTTTGTGACTTTCTTTGGGAATGCGTATTCTGCAGCTTTGCAAAGAAAAGGCCCATGCTAATCTCATAGTTAGACATTTTGATGTGTGAGGGTCCAGCACCTGAAGACCCCCCAAAAACATGTGGGGGAACCTGCAGCCAGTCCAAGTGGGACTGCTGCAGAGTGAAGGACTGATAGACTCAGGGGCCTCAATTACTGTTGTAAGTCCCCATCTTATTGATCCTGCTGCAGTACTGCAGGGTCGCACTGCCAAAGTTGCACAACCCAGTCCAGAGGAAAAGACCACAGCTGCTAGACAATAGTCATCACCTGCGCCACACCATCAGCCAGCCCAGAGGAAAAGACCACATCTGCCATTTCTTCAGGAAACAGCCAGTCCTTTGCCTCTGAAAAGACCACGTGGAAAGACCACGTGCGTAGCAACGCAGAGGATGTTGCCTCTTGCCAAACTAATATTGTGGGTGTGCCAGGTGGTGCTCCTTTCTCTAGCAGTATGCCAGCTGCGTCAGTGAGTATAGCTGACCACAGTGACCTCCCTTTGACTGACCCCCCTTTGACTGACTCTAGTCACCCCAACATAGAACCCCCTGCAGTGTATCCTGACTTAGACAATAGTGAGGGCAGCAGGGAAGAGTTCAGGGCAGCACAGCTCCCTGTCTTTCTCAAAAAGGCATGAGGCGCCAGGTTGGTGGCAGCCATCCAGCGATGGAGGTGGGGAGTGTGACCTGGCATTAAGGGTTGTTGTGCTATGTAGCTAGGAAGGTAGATGGGGATAGACCAGTCCGGGAAGTTCAACTGGTTCACTCGCAGATAATGTCAGTTGCCCATGAAATCCCTATGGCGGGACACCAGGGACAATGCCGAACACTGAAACGTCTGACACAGAACTTTTTCTGGTCCGGAATGTTGGATGACGTCCGGGCCTACTGTAAGTCCTGTGATGTGTGCAAGCGTCTTGAGCGCCCTACTGCTCGTGCTCCCTTCAGGTCTTTGCTAATAACTGGGGAACCTTTTCAGCAAGTGGCTGTGGACATAGTAGGTGCCCTGCCTGTGCCAAGTAGATCAGTGAAGAGGTACACAGTTCATGAGTGAACTGGCCCACTGTCTCTGGGCAAACTGCAGAGTGCGGCAACTCCATACTGCCCCCTAACATCCCCAGAGTAATGGACTGTGCAACCAGAACAAGTTCCAGGCTGTCTGGGCTGGACTGTACACGGTCTCAAAATGCCTGAGTGACATCACTTACGTGGTGTCATTTGATAGCGACGATAGGCGACAGCGGACCTACCGCGTAAATATGTTGAAGGCATACGAGTATGTGGAGTCGATAGCAGTAATTTGCTGCTTACCAACTGAGGAACCAGGAATTGACCCTCTTACTGACCTCTCATGGAGGCCAGAGAGGAAGTTGGTGTAGAGGAAGTGGGCTGGGATGAGTAGTTGGGTGCCCGCAACAGGGAGCAGCTTAAGGCAGTGCTGTTGCCCTTCACGACTCAGTTCAGTAGGAAGCCCGGTCGAACTTCCTTGGTGATGCACCATGTGGACACTAGTGAGCATAGGCCAGTTAAGCAACCCGCTTATCGGGTCTCACCAGAAGCCAAGGAAAGTATATACAAGGAAGTGTGGGAAATGCTTGAGCTAGAGGTGATCCATTGCATAGTTCGTGGGTGTCTTCCATTGTATTGGTTCCCAAGAAGGACAAGACAACGCGGTTTTGTGTGGACTACCGCTGATTGAACGAGGTGACCGCGTCTGATGCCTATCTCTTGCCCTGAATTGACGCTCTGTTAGATGAGTTACCTGGAGCAAAGTATATTTTCACCTTTGACTTGAGCAAGGGGTATACCGCTGACCCCCGAGGCTGAGGAATGGTCGGCATTCATCACCCCATTTGGCCTGTTTGAGTTTAAGTCCATGCCATTTGGGATGAAAAATGCACCAGCCACCTTCCAGCATGTGGAGGATTACCTGCTGGAAGGGTGTAAGGGCTGTGCTCAGGCTTACTTGAATGACATTGCCATTTTCAGTAAATCCTGGAAGGATCATTTGAAACATGTAGGGAAAATGTTATAGAAAAGTCAGTGAGCAGGTCTGACTATCAGAGCAGACGAGTGTCAAATGGGGATGTCAGAGGTGCAGTACCTGGGTCACAGTGTGGGGGGAGGTAGGGATAAGCCAGAACCAGCTAAGGTAGAGGCAATCCAAGACTGGCCCCGGCCCACAACCCAAAGACAAGTACTGGCCTTCTTATGGACCGCAGGCTACTACAGACGTTTCGTCCCAGACTTTAGTACTGTAGCGAAGCCTCTGACAGATCTCACTAAGAAGAAACTCCCCAGAGTAGTTGACTGGACATCCGCTTGTGAGCTGACATTTCAGTCGTTAAAGGAAGCCCTGGATCGTGCTCCAGCACTGTTGGCGCCTAATTATGACAAGGACTTTATTGTGCAAACTGACGCGTCACAGTATTGACTGGGAGCAGTACTTAGCTAGGTGGGGCCTGATGAACAGGAGCACCCAGTGGCCTATTTGAGCAGAAAACTGCTAAACCGGGAGGTGGGGTATGCCACAATTGAGAAGGAATGTTTGGCCATTGTTTCGACAGTGAAAACTTCAACCTTATTTGTATGGGCGACATTTTACTGTGGTGACTGATCATAATCCTTTAAAGTGGCTACAACACACTTTAGGGGAAAATGGCCGTTTGTTGCACTGAAACCTTGCCCTTCAAATTTATGACTTTCACATAATTCACAAGCAAGGAAAGGCTCACAGCAATGCGGATGGACTGTCTCGGCAGGAAGAGCCGGATCCTCCGGGTCACCTCCGGTAACCCTAGGAGACTGCGGACCAGGAGCCAAATCGTCGGACATGGCACGCTGGTTGCCCTCATGGACAAAGGTGGGAGGAGTGTGACTGGATCACTTATAAATAACTTATGGTATAAATTTATTTAAAGAAAATAGCGCAGGGCGCTTATTTATATAATTGCAACTTATTTCGGATATTGTGTGTTGCTAAAGGAGATATCTTTGTTTCTGAGACCAGAAGAAGAAATTCATTGGTTTTAACTTTGCTAGCGGAAATGCATTATTTCTGAGGTATACATCTGATACAATAAGCCTTTGTTGAGGAAGTCTTTTGTGTATCTTGGAATAGGGAAATGACTTGTTTGGGGTTTTATAACTTTCTTTGGGAATGTGTATTCTGCAGCTGTGTTAAGAAAGGGCCCATGCTAATCTCATAATTAGACCTTTTGATGTGTGAGGGTCCAGCACCTGAAGGCACAAGAAAGCTTAATTAGACTTGCTACTAGATTTCCTGCATCTAATACAAGATGCAGGAAATCACAGCAAGTTTTAGGATATCACATATAAGTGTAAATACTGTTAGCATTGCATGTAAATCCATATTTGGGTAATCAAATTGCATCCTGATTCTAAAAATAGCTCAGACCTCAGGGGGGTGGCTTATCCTGTGAGGCTGTGTTGAAATCTGTATAAAAAGCACTGTCTTGTATTGAAAATTGTTTGTCTTGCTTTATCTGACCTGCTCCCCGGTACCTTCAACCAGGTGAGCAAATAAACATCACTTGCTTCAAAGACCTGCTTGGAAACTTCTCTATCCCTGTGACCTACAGATTAGACCCAAAATCTAATCCGTTCCCTGCTGTTTCTAAAATTTGGACCCAGCTCTCCGGTACCACGGCTCTGCCCGCTACCCATGCAGCTCTGGCCAGTGTAATAGGCCAGGGGGGATCCATCCACAGCAACCCTGATCCATAGGAAGAGGTCAGGAGCACTAGCCCAGGTACACCAGTAACAGGGTACATTCGCAGCATCAGTTACCCACAATAAACCCGGTACTGGATGCCGGTAAGGATTCCAGTGGTGGAAGCATTTCTAAGCCCCTAATACTGCGGTTAGAGGGCGCATTTCAGATAACGAAAAGGGAACGGTGGCAAAGTAAGGCCAGCCGGTTCCCAGCAACAACAGACAGGGTGGTATAGGCGGTCCATCCTGTCACAGATATTATTTATGTAGACCATATTAGCTATTAATTAAAGCATTAATAAAGCAGAATAATTACAATAAATGTACGGATGAAAGGAATTATATATACATTAGTATTATATACAGACACTTTCACCGAATGTCCGATCTTCTTCACAGAGCCAAGGTCTAGACCCGGATGTTCTCTTCTGCCATCGTCTCTTGGAGGACACGGGCATCGTACTGTGTGCTGGGAGCTACTTTGGACAAGTAGAGGGAACCTACCACATCAGGTGCAGATATACTACATGTGTATAAAGATATGTGTGCGATACAGACACATGCTGCTATTCAATCCCTTTATTCAGTTCTAGTCATTTACTTTTATTCAAATACCCTTTTTTCTCCGGTATAATGCTGCGGACTGCAGTATGCAAATGAAAGGGAGGAGTTATTACTGTACAGACACAGAACATGCATGTGAAATATGGTATAATACCACAGGCTGGGCAGAGGAAGGAGGGGGTATAACAGCATGGGGATAGAAAGAAGAAGGGGGGATAATGACATGGGGCTGAGTATGGAGGGGGGTATAATGACACAGGGCAGAGAAAGGAGAGGGCTATAATGGCACGAGGCAGAGACAGGAGGAGGTATAATGACACAGGGCAGAGAAAGGAGAGGGGTATAATGGCACGAGGCAGAGACAGGAGGAGGTATAATGACATGGGGCAGAGGAAGGAGAGGGGTATAATGGCACGAGGCAGAGACAGGAGGAGGTATAATGACACAGGGCAGAGAAAGGAGAGGGGTATAATGGCACGAGGCAGAGACAGGAGGAGGTATAATGACATGGGGCAGAGGAAGGAGAGGGGTATAATGGCACGAGGCAGAGACAGGAGGAGGTATAATGACATGGGGCAGAGGAAGGAGAGGGGTATAATGGCACGAGGCAGAGACAGGAGGAGGTATAATGACATGGGGCAGAGGAAGGAGGGGGTATACTGAGATGAGGCAATAGATTATCAGGACACAGTGACAGAAGAACCAATGATCTGAGTTGAAACATTGATGTCTCCATGTTCCAGGTTGTCCCTGTTGCCCCCCATCGAGGAGCTGAGATCCATTCTAGAACAAATCATTGCGTTCCATGGAAGATTCATGGAGGAATTCTCCTAAGGGGCCGAGGACCCAGAGATACCCAGTAGAGATAAACCGTCCTCACATATGGACCACACACTACCAATACATGTGCACATTCTGGAATCACTATATGTAGACCAGTGGTGGGATTCAAATAAACTAACAGCCTGTTCTCTGCCCTAATGACCATTTAAAGTATACAAAAATATATACCGAAAGGTGTTCTAATATTTCATGCATTTAATACTCAAATAAGAACAATAAAAGAGATACACAAAACTAGATTGTTATAAGAAAGAGTTTTAAAATGTTAAAGAAAAAATATTAAAGAATACATTACCTGACAAAAATCTGTTAATGTTATATTCATATTATAGCACAGTAATGCCCCCAGTTCATTTTATGCCACAGTAATGCCCCCAGTTCATATTATGCCAGAGTAATGGCTCTCTTCATCACACTCTGCCATGCTGTCTTCCTTTGCTCCCCCTTGCTCCGTTCCTTCACTTACCTTCTCTATCGGCTTCTTTCTTCTCTTTTATTCTCTTCTTGTCTTCTGTCTTCTTCTCTTCTTGCTTGCCACCGACTCCTCTCTGCACCGCTCCTCACTGAATGTCGGGCGTGACACGATGATGTCACGCCCGACATTCAGTGCGGATGTAGCAGGGAGTAGGAGGTGCCGACGCCGCAGAGATGTGAGTTTTGTTTTTGTTTTCAAGGAGCCTGCTCCCCCCACCAACGCAATGGGTGGACTCAGCCAGTAGTCGGTTAGTCGAACCGAGCCTAAAATTAGGTATTGGTTCTGGTGAACCGGTGAGAACCAGATGAATCCCACCACTGATGTAGACTCTTCTTAGCAGCCAATTGTCCCTGCTTTCCATGCACCAACCAGGGCTTTTCAGATTTGGCCCTGGAAATGTCTCTGTTTTTCAGTATTGCCCAATTGTACAATAAAATTCCTATATTTTTGATGCAATTGTCACCACTAGTTCTCTCTTTCTGGGTAAAGAGTAATGGACTTTTATTGAACACAAGTATTTCAAATGCAAGAAAATAATTACCTTCATGATGGGTGTTGTAGTACTCCGGGTTCTGTGGATACAGTATCCCCCGGTTACATGATTGGAGGGCCCGTCACACCAGCAAAGTGACCCTGGAAACTATATTTATACAACCGCCTCCCGTCCGTCAGTTTCCTGGACCGATGTATAGAATTATTGGCTATAGCACTTTAATTAATGGGCTGGTTGGGATTTATATGTTTTTTAAGATCAAATATAAGATGAATGTTACTGCAGAGATAAATGTATTACAAAGAACAAATGTGTAATATAATGGAAAAGAGGATATTAATTAATTAATCAGATGAATCTGTGTAAGCTACACAGTGATTGGTGTATAGAAGTATAAAAATTTGGGGTAAACACTTCTCCCCCACACCTTGAGAAAGATTCACAGAATCGAAATGCGTTGGTGGTTTGAACGGGGGATCCGATACCAGGTGGGAGGTGGTGAGAACGGGGAATCCGATACCAGGTGGGAGGTGGTGAGAACGGGGAATCCGATACCAGGTGGGAGGTGGTGAGAACGGGGAATCCGATACCAGGTGGGAGGTGGTGAGAACGGGGAATCTGATACCAGGTGGGAGGTGGTGAGAACATGTGATCCGATACCAGGTGGGAGGTGGTGAGAACGGGGTATCCGATACCAGGTGGGAGGTGGTGAGAACGGGGAATCCGATACCAGGTGGGAGGTGGTGAGAACGGGGAATCCGATACCAGGTGGGAGGTGGTGAGAACATGTGATCCGATACCAGGTGGGAGGTGGTGAGAACGGGGAATCCGATACCAGGTGGGAGGTGGTGAGAACGGGGTATCCGATACCAGGTGGGAGGTGGTGAGAACATGTGATCCGATACCAGGTGGGAGGTGGTGAGAACATGTGATCCGATACCAGGTGGGAACTGCCCCTGAAAGACTCACAGCACTGTGAGGCAATGTGGCGGCACCTGCTGATATCATCTTGCAGTGATTGCGCTCCTTACATGTCTGTTATGCTTAATGGGGTAACAGTCCACCTTCATAGGGATTGGAGAGAAATTTTAAAACTGGATATTCATCATCATCATCGCCATTTATTTATATAGCGCCATTGATTCCGCAGTGCTGTACAGAGAACTCATTCACATCAGTCCCTGCCCAATTAACCTACCAGTATGTTTTTGGAGTGTGGAAGGAAACCGGAGCACACGGAGGAAACCCACGCAAACACAGGGAGAATATACAAACTCCACACAGATAAGGCCATGGTTAGGAATTGAACTCATGACCCTAGCGTTGTGAGGCAGAAGTGCTAACCACTAGGCCACTGGAATGTTTTTATATTTTTTTTCATACTGGGAAAAACAAGGAATATTTCTTTACTTTTTAAGCAAATCGCACTATTGTTGCTTCATTTGTTTATAAACCCAAACCGTGGAGGGATAAGTGAAATGAAATACAGAAATGTTTGGCTCATCTGTAAAAAGTGAATAACTCCTATAAAGTCAGACCTCTCTAAGAGAGGAAAGAAAAGGACATTGATTTTACACTTGTGGATGAGGACATTTATGAGTTTGAAATTTAATTGGAAAATATCTGCTGTGAAGTTTAAATCAGAAAAAAAGATTTCAGTTGTTTAAGTTTAAGGGCCATATTCAATTGACAGCGGGATCGCAGAAAACCCCGCGCTCGAAAAATATTACCGTTAATACGGTAATATCTCGCTGCATTTCAGCTCGCAGCTCCCTGAGCTGCGAGCTGAAATCCAGTGAGTGAATTACCGTATTAACGGTTTTCCCGCGCAGGATTACCGTAATAACGGTAATATTTTTAGAGCGCGGGATTTTCGGCGATCCCGCTGTCAATTGAATACCCCCCTAAGAGTTAGCACAGTTTGCACTATGATCTTTTTTTGTTTGTTTCTTTATATCTAACACTGGAGGAAAGGGAGGAAGTGACACCTTTATTAAGAAGAAAGTACACATCATTTTAAAGGACAATATTTGTTTGCTTGTTTATATTTTAACACTGGAGGAAAAAAAGAAAGTGGAACACTTCTATTAAGAACAAGGCACACATCACTTTAAATGGACATTGTGTTAAGATTAGAGATGTTCACTGATCCCCGTGTTCTGGTTTTGGTTTTAGATCTGGATTAACTTCGTGTTTTGGTTTGGATCCCTATCTTTTCTAAAATCCCTATTTTTTTTGCTAAGATCACAGAATTTTGCGCTTTTTTCCCCCTACATTATTATTAACCTCAATAACACTAATTTCAAGTCATTTGCAGTGAATTTTGACCACAACACAGGTCACAATATTATTTTCATACACTTTCAAACAAAGATTGCCAGTGATAAGAACAAGGCCATTGTCATGCCTGGGCATAAAACCAAAAAATCCACCTCTTATAAGTGGAATTATTTTTACACAAATCCTGACAACAGTTGTCTAACCATTTGTAGCGTTTGTAGAGCCACAGACAGTAGAGGTAGGGACCTTGACCATCTAGGATCCTCATCCATGTTACGGCATTTGATGCGAGTTCATGAAAAGCTTTTGTGAAAATCAGAAACTTATGCTAAAAAATTACAACAAGCAGCCAACATCAGCTAGGTCCCTTCTCTCAGCTAGATCCCGGCACCTGCAATCTACCCCCAACACCTTCATAATCAATATCCGCACAAGTGATCAGAGTTAGTCGTGCATCCAAGTTTCTAAGTCGAGATGACTCCTTCCCTGTCCTCAGAAGAATCCTTGAGCATTCGTCCTGCTGCTGTTGGGGGTGGATCTTCATCCCAGAAGCAGATCAAGAAGAAGACTACTAGTAGTTTACAACAATTGAATGTTAAACAATCCTTTGCAAGAGAAAGCAAGTATGATGATCTGCGTCCAATATGCAGCTGGTTTTAGACAGTTAATTGAGGTCTTCTGTCCCCGTTACCAAATTCCATCACAACACTATTTTACTAGAAAAGCTATTCCTCACCTCTACCAGAAGGTTCGTACAAATATAATTATTGGACTACAAAATGACACTCTACCCACTGTACACTTAACCACAGATATGTGTACAAGTGGAACTGGGCAGACTAAAGATTATATAACTGTGACAGCCCACTGGGTTGGTGATTTGCCTTCACCAGCAGGAACAGCAGCAGCATGTACCCAAGAACGTCACATTTTTGAGAGGCAGCTAATCTGTGTATCACCGGCTTCACTAAGAGGCATATTATTATTATTATTATTATTATTATTATTATCATAGATTTGTAAGGCACCACAGTGCCCCACAGCGCCTTACAGTGTGGAAGACAAGGACATACATAAAACAAGACATTTGTAAAACAAGAACAAACAAGGAAGACAAAATGAATGGAGACATGAAAACAAAGGGTACAGAGGACCCTGCTCATTAGAGAGCTTACATTCTAAAGGGAAGAGGGCACCACTGAAACAAGAGGAGCGAGTGTGGCTCAGAGTGGAGATTGGGACAGTTGTGAGGGTGCATTAGTGTGAATAGTGTTATCGGGGATAAGGTCACCTCTAAAAAAGAGATGGGTTTTCAAAGAGCAAAAATGATTTGAAGGCTGTGTGAAAGTCTGATTGAGCATGGTTGGGAATTCTATAAGGAGCAGCACGGGAGAAGTGTTGTAGGCGGGAGTGAGAGGTGGTTATCAGAGACGAGACATGGTGCAGGTCAGAGGTAATACCGCTGACAACCTGTTTGAAAAACTAAGGGATGTAATTGCAACATGGCTTATCCTGCTTGGACTCGCCTGAGGATATGTGATTTCTGATAACTCCACCAATATTGTTAGAGCATTATAGCGGGGAGAATTCCAGAACATTCCTTGTTTTGCTCACACAGCTTGGTGGTACAGAACTTTTGAAAAATGACATGCAGGAGATGCTGTCTGTGTCTGGAAATATATAGGGTAATTTTCGGGATTCTGCAACAGCATGTAGGAGAATGCAGCAGCTGCAATAAGAATAGAATTTAGGGGGAATGTACTTTAGTCCAGCGCAGTGGAGAGTACTTTCCGTGTTGTGCAAGGTGCTGAAACCACTGTAAGTACTCACCTGTGAAGAGAGTGCAGATACTGTTAGCTTGAGTCAAGTGATTCCCCTAATTAGACATTTTGAAAAGCAGCAGGAGAAATTGAACGAAGAAATGAAAGAAATAAATTCCGTTAATTACGTTGAACTAGATTATTATTATTATTATTATTAATTTTTATTTATAGTGCGCCACAAGGTGTCCGTGGCGCCGTACAGGGACAAAAACGAATTACAATACAAGGTGAGACAGCACAGTACAGTAAACATAAAGCACAGTAACTCAGTAAGCTCAATGCACAGCTAGTGAGGGCGGGGGGAGTATCCGCAAATGACGGGGCCCAAAAGGAGGGCGCGGAAGACAGGGAGACCCCCAGAGGGGGGGGAGGACCCTCGAGGAGGAGGGCAAAGTAGCTGGAGAGCAAAGTTAGAAGTGATGGAAACAGGAGGAGAGATGGCCCTGCTCAGAGGAGCGTACAATCTAAGGGGAGGGGTGGACAGACAGAGAAACGCAGGGGAGAGAGGGAGAGTAGAGGGACGGAGGCAGGAAAGGGGAAAGAAGGGGGAGAGGCACAGGATAAGGTAGGTAGTTAAGTGGGAGACTGGAAGGCTTTAAGAAAAAGGTGGGTTTTTAAAGCCCGTTTGAAACTGGACAGGTTAGGGGAAGTCCTGATGGAGGGAGGGAGCTTGTTCCAGTGGAGGGGGGCAGCGCGGGCAAAGTCTTGGATACATGCGTGGGAGGAGGTGATGAGGGGGGAAGATAGGCGACGGTCATTGGCAGATCGGAGAGGACGGGATGGAGCGTGAATAGATAGGAGTGTGGAGATGTAGGGTGCAGTGGTGTTGGAGAGGGCCTTGTATGTAAGAGTGAGGAGCTTGAACAGAGTTCTGTAGGGGAAGGGGAGCCAGTGGAGGGATTGGTAGAGGGGGGAGACAGAAGAGGAGCGGCGAGAGAGTAAGATAAGCCTAGCGGCTGCGTTAAGTACAGATCGAAGGGGAGCAAGATGAGAGAGGGGGAGGCCAGTAAGGAGGAGGTTGCAGTAGTCCAAGCGAAAGATGATCAGAGAGTGAATAAGGCATTTGGTGGCATCTTGGGAGAGGAAGGGCCAGATGCGAGCAATGTTACGCAGCTGGAAGCGGCAGGATTTAGCAAGAGAGAGGATATGGGGGCCAAAGGAGAGAGAGGAGTCAGGGTGACACCAAGGCAGCGAAGTTGGGGGACAGAGGAGATAGAGGAGTTGTCGACAGTGATGGAGAGGTCGACAGGGGATGAGGTATGGGGGGGAGGAAAAACTATCAGCTCGGTTTTGGTGAGGTTGAGTTTGAGGAATCGAGAGGACATCCAGGAGGAGATGGCAGAGAGGCAGGCGGACACCCTAGAGAGGAGGGAGGGAGAGAGATCAGGAGAGGAGAGGTATAGTTGAGTGTCGTCAGCGTAAAGGTGGTAGTTGAAGCCGAAGGAGCTGATAAGTTCACCCAGGGAGGAGGTGTATAGAGAGAAGAGTAAGGGGCCCAGAACAGAGCCCTGGGGGACCCCGACTGGAAGGGTGGACGGGGGGGAGAGAGACTCAGTGGTGGTGACAGAGAAGGATCGGTCAGCGAGGTAAGAGGTGAACAAGGACAGGACAGGGCCAGAGAGGCCGAGAGACTGGAGGGTGTGGAGAAGGAGGGGTGGTCAACAGTGTCGAAGGCTGCAGAGAGGTCAAGGAGGATGAGAAGGGAGAAGTGGCCCCTGGCTTTAGCAGAGAGGAGGTCATTGGTGACTTTAGCCAGGGCAGTTTCAGTGGAGTGAAGGGGGCGGAAACCAGACTGGAGAGGATCAAGGAGGGAGTGTTCAGAAAGGTAGGAGGTGAGACGGCTGCAGACGAGCCTCTCGAGAATTTTGGAGGCAAAGGGGAGAAGAGATATGGGGCGATAGTTTGAGAGAGAAGAGGGGTCGAGATTAGGCTTCTTAAGAATGGGGGATACGAGAGCATGTTTGAAGGAGGAGGGGAAGATGCCGGAGGAGAGGGAGAGATTAAAGAGGTGAGCGAGGTGGGAGCAGGTGGTGGGGGAAAGGGAGCGAAGAAGGTGGGAGGGGATGGGATCCAGGGGACAGGTAGTAGGGGGGAGGAAGAAATGAGACGGTGGACTTCCTCGCCCGTGGTGGGGCGGAAGGAGTGGAGGGGAAGGTGTTTAGGGGGGGAGGACGGAAGAGTGGGAGGGGTAGAAGAGAGAGTGGAGGAGGAGATTTCAAGTTGGATGGCCTCAATTTTAGAGAAAAAGGAGGCGAAGTCGGAGGCAGTCAGGGAGGAGGGGGTGGGGGGGAGGGGAGGGGGCCAGGAGAGTGCTGAAGGTGGCGAAGAGGCGGCGGGGGTTAGAGGACTGGGAAGAGATGAGGGATTTAAAGAAAGATTGTTTGGCGAGAGAGAGGGCAGAGCTGTAGGATGAAAGGATGAATTTAAAGTGGAAGAAGTCAGTCAGGGAGCGAGATTTTCTCCAGTGACGTTCGGCGGTACGGGAGCATTTTTGGAGGAAGTGGGTAAATTTGGAGTGCGAGGGTTGGGGTTTGGAGCAGCGGGGGTGAACGGAGTGGGCAGGGGCGACTGCATCCAGAGCGGAGGTGAGGGTTTGATTGTAGAGGGACCGCCTGGTTGGGGCAGGCCTGGGAGGAAAGGGGAGAAAGGAGGGTATCGAGAGAGGAGGACAGAGAGACAGGGTCGAGAGCGTCGAGGTTGCGTATGGACAGAGTAGGTTTGGGCAGGGGGAGGGGAGCAAGAGAAGAGGAGAGGGAGAAGGAGAGGAGATGGTGGTGGTCAGATAGAGGAAAGGGAGAGATGGAGAAGTCAGAGAGATTACAAAGGTAGGAGAAGACAAGATCAAGAGAGTGACCAAGGCAGTGGATAGAGGAGGAGGTCCATTGGGTGAGACCAAGGGAGGAAGAGAGGGTGAGCAGTTTGCTGGAAGCAGGGTCGGTGGGATTGTCGATGGGGAAGTTAAAGTCACCGAGAATGATTGAGGGGAGGTCGGAGGAGAGGTGGTGAGGAAGCCAGGCAGCACAAGTAGATTAAATACTTTATTTGCTTCGCCTGGATCCAAGAGTTATCAACATCTTGAAATCAGATTAATACATTTTGGCAACTGTGCTTGATCCTAGGTTTAAGGGCTATGTTTTCTCTTTCTTTCCAACTGACTAGGATCTCAAGAGATGCAATGAGCTCCTGGTCAGCAAGCTGACAGCTCAAGTGGTACATGACACAATGACGTCTCCTCCTTCAGTTTCTCTGGAAATTGCTGCTAGGAAAAAACTTAGCTTTCCCAAGTCACCCAGTGGTGATGCAGATGAGTCTGCACAAAATTATGACATTTGGTCTGATCTAAAAGAATTGCCCAAAAATCGTGACAGCTTTTCCGTAAAATGAACTACAAATTCCATGAGGACGGTCATTACCGGCAATTACATCAAAGTACACAGACTTCTGTGATGTTGGATTCCAGCGGGGATGAATTAGTATTGTTTGAGGATGATGTACACACTGATGAGGGTGAATATGATGACAGTGTAGATTGCAGATGCTGAGAACTAGCTGAGAGAAGGGAGCTAGCTGATGCTGATATGCTTGGTAATATTTTGGGTAGAATGGCATGTTGGCAATTTTATGTTTTTCTACAGTAAACTTTCACCTTTATTAGTGCGGTGTTTTTTTCTTTAAAAGGGTACAAGCTTTTTATTTACATTTTTGTTTTCCTGACTTAAAACCACTATGCACTTGAACACAGGCTTTAGCACATGAGGTAGAGGGATTAGCATCATCATGACTAAGACTGGAGAGTGATAAGAACAATGCCACCCCTCCTGTTTATGTATGAGCTGTGGCACAGTAAAAGGTCACTGGAGACTTTTAAGAACACTGACAGCCCTATTATTACAATTTCGGTTTCAGCACTGAACCCTGCCAACTCCTCTGGTTCTGAGTGAACTATGGTACAATAAAATGTAACTGCAGATTTAGACCAAGACTGCCAGCTCTATTCTTGGTATTTCAGCAATGACAATTAGCAATGGGGCTTTCCGCTTTGTGTTTTACCTATATAACAAAGTACAGTGTGACTGCAGATTTAGAACACCAAGTCTGTCAACCCTATTATTTCTATTTCAGCAATGACAATTAGCAATGGAGCAATGACAGCTCTCCTGAATGTTACTGTAGACTTTGTAGAGCACTGCTAGCCCTCCTCTTTCTTTTCTACGTATGACGCTGCCCAACTGCACTAGAGACTGCCAAGAACTGTGCTACCCCTTCTGTGTCCCTCTGTGAAATGGCGCTGGATCGCCGTGCAGGGTGGTACTTATAGAATCCAAAACTTGCGAGATCTGATGACGCAACAATGACGTTTTCCCTCGTTTTCAATTCTGAGGGCACGCGAAAGTACCGAGTCGGCTCGGCTCGGTACTTGGATCTGCTAAGTTCAGGTGTTCGGTTCTCGGGGAACCGATCCTGAGCATCTCTAGTTAAGATTTGCCTACAGCTGCACCACCCTGATCAAACCCAATCTTGGGATAAATGTATCATGGTCCGGTTTTTTCAAGTCGCCAGAAATCGGCGAGTTTGCAGCTAAAATTTAAAGCGGCCCTGGCTTTACAAGCCAGCGCCGCTTTAAATTTTAGCTGTAAAGTCGCCAATTTCCGGCGACTTGAAAAAACCGGACCATGATACATTTACCCCCTTGTCTGATCTTGGAAGCTAAGCGGGATTGGGCTGGGTTAATACTTGTATGGGAGTTAGCTCTGTGGTTAAACTTGGTGTAGGTTCAAATCTAGCATTAGGCTAATGTTAGGGTGATATAAGGTTAAGGGTGAATTTGGTATGTGTGACACCTGCCCTCAGACAACTACCAGGTGGCTGATAGTAGCTATAGGGTCTCTCTAGGCTCCATAGTCCAATGGTAGGTCCAGAGGAAATGCATCATTTTCAGAATGGCTCTAGAGACAAGCAATGTATACACCACTAATTTATACACAGAGTAAGTTAGCTACTTAGTTACTTAGTTACAGGTCAATCCCTGGAATATGGTGTTACAGAAATATTTTGTAGTTGATGTGCAGTTCTCTGACCATAAGAGGGCGCAAGTGTAATGCAGAACTGAGGATGTTTCAGGGATGGGGAGTGATGGAGATAGCTGAGATCAGGAGGTGGTCATGTGACATATATACAGTTACAGCAGAGAGGTTTCCCATAGTAATTAACACCCCCCCCCCCCCCCATCCTCTTCTCACCATCTCCACCTTTACTCAGGATAAACCCATATTTGCCTGTATAGTTATGTACAGTATCACTCATACGCTAGGCTACAATTACCAGGCTGCTATTTTACAACTGAGCGATGACATATTACAGGACTATTAAGGACACGCAACCGGTGGTAGTTGTTTTACCCATTACGACCATTTCAACAAGTGGCATAGCTACAAAATAATCCCGATGGCATAAAAAGATGAACTAAATAGAAACAGACTTACCTGAAAGACGAAGAGGCAGATGTGCGATGGCACCGCAGGCTGACAGGCAGTGATTCCCACTGGACAGCTCTACGACACTTCAGTGTGACGTGTGCGCGACTTACATGAATGGTAATTTCATACTTGCCAACTTTTCCTCGTTGGCTTCAAGGAGATCCCAAGGGAGGTGGGTGTGCGGGGGCGGGGCTTGATGATTTGTATCATTTTGGCCCCGCCTCCTAAACGATTGTCACAATTTTGCCCAATTACAGCAGGGGGCGGGGGCTAAGATGATACAATATTTGTGTCATTAAGTCCCCCCCCCCCAACTTTTCTATTGTGGGTGCGAGAACAGGAGGTTGCTCTACTCTCCTGGGAGGTCTCCCAGAAATGCGGGAGTCTCCCGGACATTCCGGGAGAGTAGGCAACTATACGTTAAAGCAGCTAATGAAATCTCTAGAGATTGAAGTGTCTTTTACATTTCTGTCTCCATTACTGAAGTCATGTTGTCTTACCTGTCAGTCTTTGATTAAATCTTGGTCTCCATGAAAATGGCCACCTCCATAGGCATCAATACATAGACATAGGACACAATTTCTGAACTGTGTCATCATGCCACAGATGGCGAAGCCAACCACGTCTTGTACTGGCTCAGCATCAGGGAGAATGCCAGACTCTTCAGGGAGTGAGGGAGATCACCCCTATTTCAGGGAGTCTCCCTGACATTCAGGGAGCGTTGGCAAGTATGGGTAATTTAAAGCAGCAATATCTGGACCATGTAGGCTAAGTGTTGAAACAGTTAGCCTGCAAGGTGCAGACATTGCCGCTTTAAATCAGCATTCATGTAAGTCGCGCACACGTCACACTGACGTGTCGTAGAGCTGTCCAGTGGGAATCACTGCCTGTCAGCCTGCGGTGCCATCGCACATCTGCCTCTTCGTCTTTCAGGTAAGTCTGTTTCTATTTAGTTCATCTTTTTCTGCCATCGGGTTTCTTGTGTACGTATGACACTTGTCGGAATCGCTAAGCCCTACCCAACCCCACCCAACGGCAGATATTTTTGTGCTACCTCATTGATACAGCATTACACATATTTGCCTTTTTGTACCACACATCTGATATTATGCTGAATTGCATCCTGTACATGTCTGTATTTGTTATGCTGTGTTACTATATCTGTATGACGGCTTCCTGCACTGAGGAGTCTGTGATGCCTCTTACCTGGGGTCTGTCCTGCAATGACCCTTCGCTCACGCTGAGATGAACATTTCCATGCAGGCAGCCTGCTGGCAACTAATGTGTCGCTGACAGTGAGAATATTGCCAGAAAGCCACAAACATGCAGAAGGACCCCAGATTAGGTGGAAATGAAGACCCCCAGCTAATATAAAGAACTAACTTATGGAACCCAACCAAAAATTCATGGAGTTATCTTTTAGCCTGTATTCATTATGATTCCTTCTTAACCAGGGATCTCGTGTTTCATACCCAGAGATTGTACAATAAGAACTCACAAGCTTTAAATGTATTATAACCTTTATTAATTCAATTTAAGACACTGTTGTATTAGCCCTTTAAATAATTAGGAGCAAAATTTCCTTATCTGTACAGTACATAAAATTACCCTTTAATTTCAAGACACTGCACAGAAGAGCTGACACTTTATTCTCCGCAATGCGAGGCTCTCACACTCACATCAAGGTTTAGAGCACATTGGGTCACAGCACCTTGAGGACGTCACCTTGGGATAAGGCATAACACAGAAGCTGGCACTTGGGCCACAAACCTACCCATAACAAAGATGGCAGCCCCCAAGAATGGGCATTTCAGGTTGTCACATTTTGCATAGCAGCATCATCCATGGCTTTTACATATTAAGCAGCAGGAGTACAGAGAACATACGGAGAGATCAGTTCTCCTGTCTATGGAGGTATAACCGGGGTGTGGATACAAAGCTAAAACCAATGTAACTTCACCACCCCAAAACATAGTGGGACTCAGAAGACTCATCTCCTGGGCTTAACATTAAGACATAGGTGCACTCAACAGCTGAAGCAGCAATTACATAGAGGACCTACAGCCACCAGCTCTACAGAACAATCCGGTAAAGTGGACCATGTGACATAACGTCAGGATGGCAGGTGAAGGCTGATTACAGGGAAGTCACAGTGCCTGTGATCATGTGGAGCATGCAGAGGAGAGATTCAGGGAATAGTCAACACTACAGTAAATTATCAAACTCTAAAATTGCTTTAATACTAGTACCTGACATATGTTTCCCACTAAAACAGGGTGGACAACATTCAGAATTTGAGGCCCCAAGTTAAGAAGGTTGTCAGAGCCTTGTGCCCACCAAAATCAAGTGTGGCCAAGACCTGGTCCTCAAAACCATAAACCGTTATGGAGACACCAAGGTGTTTTACACTCACCGGGCTAAATTTGGCACATGGAACAATTTTGGCAATGCCCAATGTAGAAAGGTGCAAGTGTCCAGGACTATCGAGAACAACTAAGATTTCATCTACGTGTTTTCCCCCCAAGTCTTCGTCATCCGTGTTCACGTCAGCATTGTGGTTTATAGAGTAGGTATGTCACCTTCTAGGAGTATTCCTGGATGAATTTCTGATGGAAATCCTTCAGTCTCTCCAAGAGACTCTTGAGCTTTTCAGTAGGGGGGAGGATGGTCATCCTGAAGAAAAAGAGAATTTAGTCCTACAGTGTCATTGACACCAAAAAAAGACTACTCAGTCCGGGATAGACAAAATGTATTTAATATTCTCAGATTATTTCAGTTTACAGGATTTCTGGGAATCTTTGGGCAGTTACTCACAAGGTTACGATTCAGTAGCACCTACCTGAAGTGATGGGTCCCCTCTCGTTGGCCAAACCCACTCCCCGGAACCACACAGATTCCAGTCTCTTCCAGCAACTTCATACAGAAGAACATATCCGGGGCCTGACCTTCAGCCTGAGAAAGAAAATGAGGTTTATGAGATGGACGAAAAATATAATTTCCACTTTTTCATATTTTTACTGAGTAATCTTGTTTAGAGTGAGGAGATCTATTGAATAATTCTTTATTGGACTGAGCATTTGGTTACAATCTCCACTAAAAGTGCTTTGTAATACATTGTAAAGTGTTTTGGCAGCTTTGTTACAGGTGAGTAGAGATAATTATTGCACAAAATAAAGAATAAAGCGTTTTTGCTACAGAGTCATCATATTTAATCACAATTACTGGCATCAATGTTTATTAATATACAGTCATGGCCAAAAGTTTTGAGAATGACACAAATATTGTTTTTCACTAACTCTGCTGCCTCAGGTTTTATGATGACAATTTGCATGTACTCCAGAATGTCATGAAGAGTGATCAGATGAAGTGCAATTAATTGCAAAGTCTCTCTTTGACATGACAATAAACTTTATCCCAAAAACAACATTTCCACTGCATTTCAGCCCTCCCCACAAAAGGACCAGTTGACATCAGGTCAGTGATTCTCTGGTTAACAGAGGTAAGAATTTTGATGAGGACAAGGCTGGAGATCACTCTGTCATGCTGATTGAGTTAGAATAACAGACTGGAAGCTTTAAATGGAGGGTAGTGCTTGAAATCATTGTTCTTCCTCTGTTAACCATGGTTATTTGCAAGGAAAGATGTGCAGTCATTATTGCTTTGCACAAAAAGGGCTTCACAGGCCCTTATCAACCATTTATCGGATCATCAAGAACTTCAAGGAGAGAGGTTCAATAGTTGTGAAGAAGGCTTCAGGGCACCCAAGAACGTCCAGCAAGCGCCTGGACTGTCTCCTAAAATTGATTCAGCTGTGGGATCAGGGCACCAACAGTGCAGAGCTTGCTCAGGAATGGCAGCAGGCAGGTGTGAATGCATCTGCACGCACAGTGAGGCAAAGACTTTTGGAGGATGGCCTGGTGTCAAGAAGGCCAGCAAAGAAGCCAATTCTCTCCGTGAAAAAAATCAGGGACAGACTGATATTCTGCAAAAGGTACAGGGATTGGACTGCTGAGGACTAGGGTAAAGTCATTTTCTCAGATTGTTTGGGGCATCTGGAAAAACGCTTGCCCAGAGAAGGAAAGATGAGCGCTACCATCAGTCCTGTATCATGCCAACAGTAAAGCATCCTGAGACCATTCATGTGTGGGGTTGCTTCTCAGCCAAGAGAGTGGGCTCACTCACAATTTTACCTAAGAACACAGCCATGAATAAAGATTGGTACCAAAAGATCCTCCAAGAGCAACTTCTCCCAACCATCCAAGAACAGTTTGGTGATGAACAATGCCTTTTCCAGCATGATGGAGCACCTTGCCATAAGACAAAAGTGATAACTAAGTGGCTCTGTGATCAAAACATCAAAATTTTGGGTCCATGCCCAGGAAACTACCCAGACCTTAATCCCATTGAGAACTTGTGGTCAATCCTCAAGAGACGGGTGGACAAACAAAAACCCCCAAATTCTGACAAACTCCAAGCATTGATTAGGCAAGAATGGGCGACCATCAGTCAGTATGTGGCCCAGAAGTTGATTGACAGCATGCCAGGGCGAATTGCAGAGGTCTTCAAAAAGAAGGGTCAACACTGCAAATATTGACTCTTTGCATAAACTTAATGTAATTGTCAATAAAAGCCTTTGACACTTATGAAATGTAATTTTACTTCAGTATAACATAGCAACATCTGACAAAAAGGTCTAAAAACACTGAAGCAGCAAACTTTGTGAAAAACAATATTTGTGTCGTTCTCAAAACTTTTGGCAATGACTGTACTTACACAATTTAATTGACCATATTCCATCAATTCTCAGTGATAATCTCCAGACTAACCCAAAATTCATCCATCCCTGGATATGTTGTCCCACTTACCTGCGCCAGTTTGATGGCCCTCTCAGGGATCTCGATCTTCGGGAAGGAGTACATGGCACCCTGGACGGGATTACACTGGATCCCGGGGGCCTGATTCAGGATTTCCTCTGTGAGCCGCGCCTTTTCCGCCAGATTACTGAGTACGGCTTGTTTCTCCTGGGGAACAGCAGACGTGTGTGAGATAAATACATAATCTATAGATGGATATAACATCACAGTAAGATATGATCTGTAAAACCACTGCATGTATAAATCAGTCTTATATTACTGAGACAAATTATATACCTGGGGCAAACCCATTGGTCTATGTCCTATTCCTTTGTGGACTGATGAAACATTCAGTACAGACAGCTGGGTTTGTGTAGCAACTGCACACCCAAGTTCTTTTCTCTGATCAAGGTGGGGCATCTCTAAATGATGCAATTACTGCCCCAGCAGCCCCTCTATATAGATAACACCTATGTGGCTTGGAGTCGCTGGACCAGAGCCGTAACTAGGCAGGTGCGGGTGGTGCCGTCGCCCAGGGCGCAAGCCCAAGGGGGCGCAGCCGCCCGATACCTGCCTCTGTGCCCAGGCTCAATGACTCCACACAGCGCCACAACTCTAATCTCGCCAGCTATATCGCCAGCTTCCACCACACAAGCAACGATTCATTCCTGGCCTCAGAAGCAGTGGAACGCATGTGCATCACACCGAAAGCAGGAAGTTCGGCATCTGGAATGCAAACTTGCTTTCGGTGGAACGTTCCACTGCTTCTGATGCGGGAATGTATCGTTGCTTATGGGGGGGAAGCTGGCGATATAGCATCAAATGAAGACTGGGCATACTGTAAAGGCAGCATACGTGGCTTCTGAGCCCCTTCTTTGGACTGACCATCAGACATTGATTTAGGAATAGGCACTGGTCCTGAACTATCCATTCGAGCCACAATAGAAAAAACAGACTCTCTGCTGCCTTCATGTTCATACTCTGCTATAAAAATCAATTCATTTAAGTTGCTTAATTCAGTTTGGTCAGTGATTTCATATGCACTCTCCCCAATACCAGAGTCTTTTATCTCTAGGAGGCTGTTTGCGTTCCAAATACTAGTTAACCACTGTATCTGACATGTGGTGCCACTGGAATTTAACCAAGTGCCAGTGGGCAAGGGCCCTTATATGTGGGATTTTCAAATATTTCTAATAATGGCTTTTCGTGCATTTGCAAATATATGTAACAGAATTCTTTCAGTGAAGTGCTAGCCACACCCCCACATTAGGTTGACCACACCCACTTGGCGAATATCACTTCCACTTAGATGGGGGGCGCCGATGCCCTGTCTCGTCCAGGGCACTAAAATGTCTAGTTACAGTACTGCGCTGGACCATGAGGTCTTGAGACCCCCCTCCCCCCGAATAGGACAGAATTACAGATTAATAAGGATATTCTCAGTTTTGCGACTATAAATCTATAGGACGAAAGTCTCGGGCAACCTGCGGCTTACCAGCTGCTGTGGAACCACAAATGCCAACGTGCATCTAGCTAAAAAGATTATGCGGATTCGTGTGGTTCCAAACACTGCCCATGTCTTACGAGGTTTACTAGCAGTGATATTTACCCCCTGTGGTCACAAATTTGGATTTACCGCAATAAACTGTTTGTAGGACGGGTCTCCAGGCTGTGGCGGGTTCACGACCACATCTAGTAGAGCTTGTCCCGGTACTGGGGGGCACAGACGTACAGAGACCAGTTTGGTTAGCTGCTGTTTTACCGCTGGGTCCATATTAATCACCTCCATATAACCCCCTCGGAAGCCACACCTGGGGACAAGCAGGACCGGTGTTAGTGCAGCAGAGGCCCAACATATCTTGTAATAGAGTAAGGAGGTTATAACAATACTTACTCGCCCATGAATCCTTTAGACGTGGAATGAAATGAAGCCATCTCCACCACATCGGAGTACTTGGGCCCCATCTCAAACAGAACCTTCTTGAAGGAGTGGAAGGCACAGCCTTTGGCATAAACATTATCTTGATAGACCTGCGATCAGAACAAGGTTATCTCTCTGTGTCCGGCACATGATTGATATCAGAGGTAAAGGGAAAAGTTCAGTATGATCTCTGTTTATGGCGGTAAGGCAGAGATCAGTGGAGAGTAGGGACCGCAATGGATACAGGTAGAGGTCCCAATCTCTCAGTGCTCACACTGGCTCCCTCTACGGATAAAATTCAAAGCATCTTTAATCTATAAACCCAACTCTTACATATACAATCTCACCCCAAAGTACTCCCCTAACTATCCCCTAGGGCTTGCCTTTTCAGAGATATGTACCCCGACTCTTCTTAGCCGACCATAGTGCTGTAAGTTTTCCAGTCACCACACTCCCTTCCTACAGAGTCCTCATCTTGTGACTTGCTTGTGTCCTTTAGATTGTAAGCTCTTATGAGCAGATCTTTCTATCTTATTTTGTTTTAGTTTGTTTCACTATGAAATGTTGGAAATGTTCCCTGTGAACCCCAATATTTAGAAAATTAACTTTATGAGAGTGTCCCCAGTATGTAACCTAATTGTCTGAGATGAGAATTGTAAGATTGCTGAGAGGGATGAGGAAGATATGTGTAGTGGAGGAGGAGGAGGAGTAAGATATCTGAGATCACATTATTTAATTATTAATTCTTACCTCATCAGCCATCAGAAAGAGATTCTCTTCAGCTGCAAAACGAATCACGTCCTCAATGCATTTTCGGCTCTGCACCTGACCTGAGGGACGGAGAAAATCAGTGCAAAGAAAGAGCCAGAAAGAGGAGAGGGGAGTGCAGACGTGAGCGCCAGAGGTCACCCGTTTAGAAACCAGTATAAAACCCCTATGCACGTACAAGACTGGCACCCAACTGGGGGGGGAAGGGGGGGAAAGGGGACAGCCTGAGACACCTGATCTCTTAGTGGTGGTACCTGTAGGGTTTCCAGGGTTGATGATGCACAGGACCTTGGGGTTGCAGTGCTTTCGGGCATCCTCCAGTGATCTTCTCAGCTCGTTGATGTCCAATGCCCAGCAGTTCTCTTCATCAAGAAAATAATTCACCTGCACGGCACCCAGCTCTGCTAGAGCCGCTGAGTACAGGGGGTACTGTGGGATGGGGATAAGGACTCCAGTGCGAGAGTTTCCTTGGCCAGATACCAATAACTTCAGCATAGTCTGTGAAGAACAAGTTAAAGAGAGGGGGAGAGTGAGTGAGAGACACCTCGGATCGCCCAATGTGTGAAGACAGCAGAGAATGTACCCAGAAAAGTGACAGAATGTGCGGATCATGTGAGGCTGAGAGAAATGAGTAATCTGAGTAAGAGTACAGGAGAGAGAACAGGGGACACATCATCGTTCTGTGGGACAGAACCGGGATCTATTGGACACATTGTTTCACAGACCATCAGGGAGAAGGAGAAGATAAATAACAGAAATAAGTCATATAACAAGTTTATATAAACAGCAGAAATGATTCAGAAAAGAAGAAGTTAATATGAAAGAGACCAGAGCGGTGAATGAACAATCAGAAAGGGAAGGACCGGGAATGTGGTGCCAGCTTGTGCCAGGCTGCGGAGCGGGCAGCCAGTCTGTGCCAGAGGACACATCAGACACAGCTGTGAGGGAAAGAAAACCATCTCCAGGCTGAAAAAGCTCAAACGCCATGAAATATCCATTCAGAAATCATCCATCTGATTCGTATGTCACACATGTAAATATCTGCACCTTTACTGGGAGTGGCAATGAGGTGCCCTATGAGCAGAGCTGTGCCACATACGCAGAGAGCGAAACAACATTAGACACATGTTCTTCTGTAGAACATATACAAACAGGAAAACAACATATGAAAAAGGTGTCCGGCTTGAGATGTGTGATGCAACATGTTAAGGGCAGAGTAACACGAGATCCTCAGCTGCTCCATCTGCTTCTTGACATATTCACCTTTAGGAGCCCCCTTTCCAAGGAACTTGATGTGTTCCACAGTACTTGGTTGCCCCCAGGACTTAAGGTAGGTAGCAGCAGTTGTTGATTTGGCACTTACCAGGCGGAGTAGAGAGTTCACATAAAGGGGGGAATTCAATTGGCTGCATTACTGCAAAAAATAACGCAGCCTGCACACTATTACCGATATTATGGTAATAGTGCACATAATTACCGTTAATACAGTAATTTCACCACCAGCTTTTTGTGTAAAAATTACCATGTTAACGGTAATACACTTAGCACTGCGTTATTCTGGGGGGAATTCAAATATCCCCTAGAAGATAGTGAGCAACCAAGATGTTGGCAGCAGGACTCAGAGCCAAATAGGCAGGGGTAAATGCAGAGTAATAAACAGGCCAAGGTCTGGAGCAGGAGAAGACAGCAGTATCCTTAAAGCAAGACAGAGGTCAGGATAGGTAGAGATACAGGGCAGGTAGATCTTCTGTAAATAAATATAGATGTTGACAAGAACATCTTTGTTTATGTACATATGGGTGTGGAGATTACACTTTAGGATACAAGATAGGAAGAGCTACCTGCCCAAAGACACTCTATGATTACGATTTACACTGGACTTCCGCTGAGATAAGGACATTTTAATTGGACTATATCTTGCTCTAATATATTCAATCATTGTAATTGCTTTATATATTACTATGGTCATAGATACTGATCATACAGCAAGATATATATATATATATATATATATATATATATATATATATATATATATATATACCACTAGAATACCATATAAATAGGTATATTCACTGTCAGAGATTGAGATCTGTGATTACTTATTATTTTCAAATGTACAGGAAACAGTACAATTTGATCTTTAGTACAACATATCTACATTTTGAGGACTTAGCTCCTGTGTACAAAAACAATTTAGAGAGCAAGATTTTACAATGAAGTTTCAAGCAGGAATCCCTTGTGACATGTTGTAAAAATCTTGATATTTACCACTTTCCCTTACATTTCTAGGAAATATTACAAAGTGTATGCTTGGCAATATAATAAGGAAGTGGAGGAGTATATGGTGGACCGGTCTCATCTGGGCAATATAATAAGGAGGTGGAGGAGTATATGGTGGACCGGTCTCATCTGGGGAATATAATAAAGAGGTGGAGGAGTATATGGTGGACCGGTCTCATCTGGGGAATATAATAAGGAGGTGGAGGAGTATATGGTGGACCGGTCTCATCTGGGGAATATAATAAGGAGGTGGAGGAGTATATGGTGGACCGGTCTCATCTGGGGAATATAATAAGGAGGTGGAGGAGTATATGGTGGACCGGTCTCATCTGGGGAATATAATAAGGAGGTGGAGGAGTATATGGTGGACCGGTCTCATCTGGGGAATATAATAAGGAGGTGGAGGAGTATATGGTGGACCGGTCTCATCTGGGGAATATAATAAGGAGGTGGAGGAGTATATGGTGGACCGGTCTCATCTGGGGAATATAATAAGGAAGTGGAGGAGTATATGGTGGACCGGTCTCATCTGGGGAATATAATAAGGAGGTGGAGGAGTATATGGTGGACCGGTCTCATCTGGGGAATACAATAAGGAGGTGGAGGAGTATATGGTGGACCAGTCTCATCTGGGGAATATAATAAGGAGGTGGAGGAGTATATGGTGGACCGGTCTCATCTGGGGAATATAATAAGGAGGTGGAGGAGTATATGGTGGACCGGTCTCATCTGGGGAATATAATAAGGAGGTGGAGGAGTATATGGTGGACCGGTCTCATCTGGGGAATATAATAAGGAAGTGGAGGAGTATATGGTGGACCGGTCTCATCTGGGGAATATAATAAGGAGGTGGAGGAGTATATGGTGGACCGGTCTCATCTGGGGAATACAATAAGGAGGTGGAGGAGTATATGGTGGACCGGTCTCATCTGGGGAATACAATAAGGAGGTGGAGGAGTATATGGTGGACCAGTCTCATCTGGGGAATATAATAAGGAGGTGGAGGAGTATATGGTGGACCGGTCTCATCTGGGGAATATAATAAGGAGGTGGAGGAGTATATGGTGGACCGGTCTCATCTGGGGAATATAATAAGGAAGTGGAGGAGTATATGGTGGACCGGTCTCATCTGGGGAATATAATAAGGAGGTGGAGGAGTATATGGTGGACCGGTCTCATCTGGGGAATATAATAAGGAGGTGGAGGAGTATATGGTGGACCGGTCTCATCTGGGGAATATAATAAGGAGGTGGAGGAGTATATGGTGGACCAGTCTCATCTGGGGAATATAATAAGGAGGTGGAGGAGTATATGGTGGACCAGTCTCATCTGGGGAATATAATAAGGAGGTGGAGGAGTATATGGTGGACCGGTCTCATCTGGGGAATATAATAAGGAGGTGGAGGAGTATATGGTGGACCGGTCTCATCTGGGGAATATAATAAGGAGGTGGAGGAGTATATGGTGGACCGGTCTCATCTGGGGAATACAATAAGGAGGTGGAGGAGTATATGGTGGACCGGTCTCATCTGGGGAATATAATAAGGAGGTGGAGGAGTATATGGTGGACCGATCTCATCTGGGGAATATAATAAGGAGGTGGAGGAGTATATGGTGGACCGGTCTCATCTGGGGAATATAATAAGGAGGTGGAGGAGTATATGGTGGACCGATCTCATCTGGGGAATATAATAAGGAGGTGGAGGAGTATATGGTGGACCGATCTCATCTGGGGAATACAATAAGGAGGTGGAGGAGTATATGGTGGACCGGTCTCATCTGGGGAATATAATAAGGAGGTGGAGGAGTATATGGTGGACCGGTCTCATCTGGGGAATATAATAAGGAGGTGGAGGAGTATATGGTGGACCGGTCTCATCTGGGGAATATAATAAGGAGGTGGAGGAGTATATGGTGGACCAGTCTCATCTGGGGAATATAATAAGGAGGTGGAGGAGTATATGGTGGACCAGTCTCATCTGGGGAATATAATAAGGAGGTGGAGGAGTATATGGTGGACCGGTCTCATCTGGGGAATATAATAAGGAGGTGGAGGAGTATATGGTGGACCGGTCTCATCTGGGGAATATAATAAGGAGGTGGAGGAGTATATGGTGGACCGGTCTCATCTGGGGAATACAATAAGGAGGTGGAGGAGTATATGGTGGACCGGTCTCATCTGGGGAATATAATAAGGAGGTGGAGGAGTATATGGTGGACCGATCTCATCTGGGGAATATAATAAGGAGGTGGAGGAGTATATGGTGGACCGGTCTCATCTGGGGAATATAATAAGGAGGTGGAGGAGTATATGGTGGACCGATCTCATCTGGGGAATATAATAAGGAGGTGGAGGAGTATATGGTGGACCGATCTCATCTGGGGAATACAATAAGGAGGTGGAGGAGTATATGGTGGACCGGTCTCATCTGGGGAATATAATAAGGAGGTGGAGGAGTATATGGTGGACCGGTCTCATCTGGGGAATATAATAAAGAGGTGGAGGAGTATATGGTGGACCGGTCTCATCTGGGGAATACAATAAGGAGGTGGAGGAGTATATGGTGGACCGATCTCATCTGGGGAATATAATAAGGAGGTGGAGGAGTATATGGTGGACCAGTCTCATCTGGGGAATACAATAAGGAGGTGGAGGAGTATATGGTGGACCAGTCTCATCTGGGGAATATAATAAGGAGGTGGAGGAGTATATGGTGGACCGGTCTCATCTGGGGAATATAATAAGGAGGTGGAGGAGTATATGGTGGACCGGTCTCATCTGGGGAATATAATAAGGAGGTGGAGGAGTATATGGTGGACCTACATAGAGTATACAGAACAGGACAGGTCCCAGGGGAATTATTACTTACTACTATAGAGTCACTGGCTCCAGTTGAGAGATAGATATCATCAGCGCTGCAAGGGATACCGCCATCTCTCCGCTCTATGTACTTGGCTACGTCATGACGGATGATCTCAATACCTTGACTGGCGCTGTATGACCCTGTGAAGAGCACAGAGAGACCATTGTCAACAGCACAAAAATATTAATTATCCAGTTCACAACCACTCATCAAGACATCCGAACATGTATGTACACTGCCTGGTTAGGTGACCAGCATAGCGTTAGCATGTAGGCGATACACTGTCCCAAGTGTGACCAGTATGTTAATTTTATGGTTGATCACAATATAATGTAGTAAAGAGCTGACTTTAGCCCAGAATACAGGATACAATGTGTCACTGCGCTGCGGTAGACAGCTATAGAGCAGTGAGCTGAGCTGAGCTCCGAGGGTTTTGATACATTGTGTCAGTCCTGGAATGAATGTCTGAGAACCTCAGTGCGAGGAATAAACATGATACAAAGTATCAGTGTGACCTTCAGAATACAGCACAGGGCTGAGGACAGAGTGGTTCAGTACATAACAATCGCCTTAGAGCCCCCTTTGAGCCCCCACTCACCAATGCTCTTCCCCCCACAAGCCTGCAGGATTCGCAGAGCCTTCTGCTTCGCATCGTCCGGAAACTTGTTGTCATTCAGGAGCTCTGGGTAGAGGCAGAGCGCGTTGACCTGGGGAATCAAACCATTTCTGAGGTTACAGAAGCCACAGATCTCAGGAAAAGGGAAAGAACCCCAAAAGGAGACGGGGGGGCACACACAAGCAGAGGGTCAGACCACCAGAGGATACGGGGGGGTCCAAGGTGAGCCCCCCATCTCCAGAGGTTACAGAGGTGGGGGACAAGCAGAGACCACAGACCCCCATATAGAAGGACCCTATGCCCGAACGCCTGCCTTCTTTGTTCCCGTTAACACAGATTATTTGCTTATGAATCTCTGCTCAGATAATCCGGTGAAGTGGGGGGCTCCTGTGTATGTGGCTGTGCCCCCTGATTATAACACCCTGGTTTCTCAGAGAGAATCGCTCTCCTCCACTAGGTGGCAGCATCCTTCACCTTGTGCTGGGCAGGAGCAAAACAACAGATCAGGCAGAAATAACATCTAATACCACAGCTCCCCCTGTGGATCTTGTATGTACTGCAGCCTCACCTGTCTCAGGAAAGTGATAGGCTTCTGGCCCATGGCATGAGCATCTCCAATATTAGCTTTTATGACCTCTGTAAATGGCTTCTTTACACCCTGAAAATACAGCACAATCAGGACAGTACAATATAATACATGTATATAAATATCTATATATAGAGATGTCAAGTCTCCAACCTTCCCAGGATTTATAAGATTTGTATCTGCACAATTTTATCCCTGGCAAGTTCCCGATATTTTGTAAACTAACTGACTACATGCACAGTACCACTTCTGTTCCTGTATGCTGGGTGTAATTCTCAGTGTAGTATGCTGTGCATAAGTACAGGTTAGTTACCAGGTTACTGAATGTTCCCCACTAGATCCCGCAGTAGTTCGGTTACCTGCCACAAAGTGGGAGTGGTCAATATAACATTAAAAAAAATTAAAAACATTTTAAATTCTGACAATAGACAAAGGAAAATGTAAACATTAAATACATTAAATACAAAACACATTGGCTCAGTGGTTAGCACTTCTGCCTCACAGCACTGGGGTCATGAGTTTGATTCCTGACCATGGTCTTATCTGTGTGGACTTTGTATGTTCTCCCTGTGTTTGCGTGGGTTTCCTCCGGGTGCTCCAGTTTCCTCCCATACTCCAAAAACATACTGGTAGATTAATTAGCTGCCATTAAATTAACCTTCATCTCTTTCGATCTGTGTCTGTGTGTGTGTGTAAGGGGATTTAAATTGTAATCTCCAATGGAGCAGGGACTGATGTGAGTGAGATCTCTGTACAGCGCTGCGGAATTAGTGGCGCTATATAAATAAATAGATGATGATTAAATACAATACATTTATTCCCACTATTATGTTTACAAATTTGAAGAAAAAAAAGTCACTTACACACTGTGCATATTAACACCGCCCCAATGTCTAGTGCTGAACTGTCATCATTTAGGGCATGGTTGTCCAACACGCCTGTAAATGTGGCCCAGAAGGAGTTTTGGTTGTGGCAAGGGGGCAGCGCTGTTAATGGAAAAAAAAAAATCCTGCAAAAAAAAGAAAGGAAAATACTTACCTTTTGGTCACGCGGTCACGTCAGCTGGTACTCCGGCTCCCTCCCTTGTCTCCTCCGTGCGGTGCTCGCAGTGAATGTCGGGCGTGATGTCATCACGCTCAACATCCATTGCGGAGCGCAGCACAGAGGAGACACCCGCGTGAGAAGACCAATCAGCAGCACAGAATTGGAGAAAAGAGAAGAGGACAGGAGAACAAGCCGATTAAAAGGTAAGTTAAGGGGGATTTTTTTTATTATTTCAAGGGACGCTGACCAGTGAATAAAAGTCACCTGGCCCTGGAGCATCATGGACCTTATCTCCCTGCTACATACTTCTACTTGTAATAATAATGGGGCATTATATATTATTCTCTTTGGCCCATTATAAGTTGTTATCCCTTAACTAACATAGTGGTGTAATTAGCAAAACAGGTCACAATTTGGGGTCACAGTGATATATATGTCAGGCAGGGCCGGATTAACCATAGGGCTAACTGGGCTACAGCCTAGGGGCCTATGGCATCCAGGGGGCCCTTGAAAGTGCTCAGCAGCAGTATTGATGGGTCGGGGCGGGGGCGCCCCCAGCACGGTCAGTGCTGCGGAACACTTTCACTGCAGTCCTTCCCCGGCGCGCTGTAGTCTCCTTACTGAGGAGATCTCGTGAGTCTCACTCTCACGAGATCTCCTCAGTAAAGAGTGTACAGCGCGCCGGAGAAGGAGGTAAGTGCCGGGGGAATGGAGGCCCCCTTAGCCCAGGGGCTTCCATTCCCTTAATCCGGCCCTGATGTCAGGTACCGCAGGCCTGGTCAGGGCACCCTGATATACAATGCCTGGCTTAAATGCACTTTATTGATATTGCATCGAAACACTACAAAAAGTGATTATAGTATAATAACTAGAGAGAATTTTTTGAACAGGGCGATTGAAAGGTAAGTATAGGGGGATTTGAAAAAAAAAGTGATATATATATATATATATATATATATATATATATATATCACTTTTTTTCTCATATATATATATGTTAACTATGTTTTCTATGGTTTTTTGGGATGATCAGCTATCGTTATTGTTAGTGTATCTTATGTGCGGCCCAAACCAACTCGTCGTCATCCAATGTGGCCCAGGGAAGCTAAAAGGTTGGACACCCCTGATTTAGGGCCTGATTCATTAAGGATCTTAACTTAAGAAACTTCTTATTTCAGTCTCCTGGACAAAACCATGTTACAATACAAGGGGTGCAAATTAGTTTTCTGTTTTGTACATAAGTTAAATACTGACTGTTTTTTCATGTAACACACAAATATCAACTTTAAATGTCAGTATACAAATAAGATATCAAGTATTTGTGTGTTACATGAAAAAACAGTCAGTATTTAACTTATGTACAAAACAGAAAACTAATTTGCACCCTTGCATTGTAACATGGTTTTGTCCAGGAGACTGAAATAAGAAGTTTCTTAAGTTAAGATCCTTAATGAATCAGGCCCTTAGTCACTATGTCATTTTTATTATTTAATTTTTTTTTTTATTGGTCTTAGGAATTATTATGACACACACACACAACATACACACACACCACACACACACACACGTGACAGACACATACATACACACGTAACACACACACATGTGACACACACATGACAGACACACATACATGACAGACACACACAGAAACACACACATGTGATACACATACATACACACGTGACACACACACACGTGACACACACATGACAGACACACATACATGACAGACACACACCTGACACACACACACAGAAACACACACGTGATACACATACATACACACGTGACACACACACACACGTGACACATACATGACAGACACACACAGAAACACACACGTGATACACATACATACACACGTGACACACACACACACGTGACACATACATGACAGACACACACAGAAACACACACGTGATACACATACATACACACGTGATACACACACACACGTGACACATACATGACAGACACACACGTGATACACATACATACACACGTGACACACACTCAATGTCACTTTAAATCACAAAATTCCTTTGTAAACATTCAGAGAATCACACTGGGTAGATAAGCGAGCGCAGCAGGTAATAGGTTAAGGAGCGAGGGGATGGGGCCAGAAGGGCGATCAGTAAACTCTGATCTCTGCCCTGTGTGCTTCATCGGGCGAATTCCTGAGCCCTCAGCGTCAGCAGAAACTGCTTATCTCCAGCACAGGTGAAAGGAGAGATCACATATTAATACAAAACAAATACAGGGGTGTGAGATTCAACAGCCAACCAGCCGCCGTCTTGTGTGCGTCTATCTGTATACTGGGAACGTGTACCTGCCGCTTAGTACATGGCGTGTGGCTGTATCTTATATAAATGCTCCATCTCTGATACAGCATCAAGAACTTGGCTGAATTCCAGTACAGTTATTCCTACATAAATAGCACATTTACTGGTTATTTATAAGACCATGTGACACAGACACCACCATTTATTTATATAGCACCACTGACTCCGCAGCGCTGTACAGAGAACTCACTCACATCAGTCACTACACATTGATCTCTCCAGCAATGCAAAATCTGTCTCTTTGGCAAATGAATAATAAAAAGTGCTGAAGACAGCGAGTTCCAGGGGACACGAGTCCAGGCCGAGGGCTTCAGACTCTGCCAAACACTTCAAGTGGAACAAAACCCTTAACCAGAGAATCCTCCTTTATACTCTGCAGGAGGCTCCGCTCACAGACAGAGATAGATGGTTTTATGCTGAATGTGCTGAGAGCGATGTTTAATAACGGAATCTCTTCTATGACAGGGGTCCCCGAACCCCCACCTGTGGCCCCCAGATCCTTCCTGCTTTATTGTCAGATGTGTTTGTTACAGTGTGTAACACGTGTGTATAATACCCACTGACATGTTATTACAGATAGGTGTCTCTTTCTTTCATTAAATCTATTCACTTCTCACTGAGATTAAGGGGAATGTGTGGACCTTTTGAAGCTTAGAGGGCCACACCATGGGGCCCCTGAATGACTGCTATATAAAGTTGAGCAGCGACAGGAACAAACATCCTGACCCACAACTAATTCTTTATTCCTCCTTCAGTTCCACTGTAAGATGAACCCTCCCTGGGATTGCAGGGTTAAGTGCGCACCCCAAGACACAAAGGACTGGAAGTGAATCCATTCCTCCCGGTTCCCATGGTGATGACCGGCGGCGGATGAGCCAAACGGAGTAATAAGGGTGAGAAACATGCCAGGAATCCTCCAGATTTTACACGTGAAGGGGCCGCACAGATCGCACCCCCCCCCCCCCCCCCCCCCGACCTCTGAGCAGATGCCTCTATCTCTGCATTCACAGGGTACCCCTCCCCCCGTCAGGGGTAAATAGTCGCTGACCTGGTTATTATTATTATTATTAGGGTTTATTTATAAAGCGTTGACATATTACGTAGCGCTGGACATTGACACAAACACATCATATACAATGACATAAGGTAAAGGTGGCCTTGGCCAGTGAGCTTACAATCTAAGGTGTGGGGAACACTTGATACATAAAGTGGGGACAGTGTAAGGCAGCAGCGCTGTCAGCCACCAATAATAAAGCCGCCATTGGTGACTGGCGTTTCTGTGCCCACCGGAGATGTGGTACAGTTGGCACGAGGGCAGACAGATCACCCGATCTACCAGTGCCAGCGCTGGGATAACATGATATATATAATACAAGTCATTCATATTCATGAACCCAACAATATGAGACAGAGGGGAGGGGGGAGGCCCAGAGCTCTCTGTGCAGGTAGTGGGGGTGATAGTGACCCCTGAGGATCTGAGTCTGTGAGAAGCAGAAGACAAAGAGGGAACCTTCCCGCAGCTCCTCTCCCACAATTACACCAGAGCTCGGGAAGTGCAGGATCTGCACCAGAGGACGGGAGGTATTGGGGCGAGTCAGCTGCGATCATTACCGAGTATGAAAATAACCTTCTATGTCTCTTGTTCTTTGGAGTGGAATGACCTAACCCACTCGCTGACACTCACTGACAACATCTGCAGACACAGCAACTCAGGCATCAGTGGTGCAATAAACAATATGGGCTCCAGGGATGACCATGCCTGGGGTGAGGATCCGGCGTAGGGGCTGCAGTGACATTGGGGTACAGACACTGGACCTCTCTATGGGGGGCAGCAGATGGGGAGAAACCTCCACAACCACATTGTGAGATCACATCCTCCGGAGATTCTGTGCTCAGCTAAAATCTCATTTTCTTCCTCTTTTACTAAATGTCATCAGAGCGTTCTAAGGAAAGTGCTTGTCCTGCAAGTGTAGTAGTGTGTGCACAGGTCATATACAGAATGCTGTCCTGGGGGATAGTATCATACCGGTATAGCAGAGCGGTGTGTAGGGTAGGATAGTATGATACCGGTATAGCAGAGCGGTGTGTAGGGTAGGATAGTATTATACAGGTATGACAGAGCTGTGTGTAGGGTAGGATAGTATTATACCGGTATAGCAGAGCGGTGTGTAGGGTAGGATAGTATTATACCGGTATAGCAGAGCGGTGTGTAGGGTAGGATAGTATTATACTGGTATAGCAGAGCGGTGTGTAGGGTAGGATAGTATTATACCGGTATAGCAGAGCGGTGTGTAGGGTAGGATAGTATTATACCGGTATAGTAGTGCGGTGTGTAGGGTAGGATAGTATTATACAGGTATGACAGAGCTGTGTGTAGGGTAGGATAGTATTATACCGGTATAGCAGAGCGGTGTGTAGGGTAGGATAGTATTATACCGGTATAGCAGAGCGGTGTGTAGGGTAAGATAGTATTATACCGGTATTGCAGAGCGGTGTGTAGGGTAGGATAGCATTATACCGATATAGCAGAGCCATGTGTAGGGTAGGATAGTATTATACCGGTATAGAAGAGCGGTGTGTAGGGTAGGATAGTATTATACCGGTATAGCAGAGCGGTGTGTAGAGTAGGATAGTATTATACCGGTATAGCAGAGCGGTGTGTAGGGTAGGATAGTATTATACCGATATAGCAGAGCGGTGTGTAGGGTAGTATAGTATTATATCGGTATATCAGAGCGGTGTGTAGGGTAAGATAGTATCATACTGGTATAGCAGAGCGGTGTGTAGGGTAGGATAGTATTATACCGGTATAGCAGAGCGGTGTGTAGGGTAAGATAATATTATACTGGTATAGCAGAGCGGTGTGTAGGGTAAGATAGTATCATACTGGTATAGCAGAGCGGTGTGTAGGGTAGGATAGTATTATACCGGTATAGCAGAGCGGTGTGTAGGGTAGGATAGTATTATACCGGTATAGCAGAGCGGTGTGTAGGGTAAGATAATATTATACTGGTATAGCAGAGCGGTGTGTAGGGTAGGATAGTATTATACCGGTATAGCAGAGCGGTGTGTAGGGTAGGATAGTATTATACTGGTATAGCAGAGCGGTGTGTAGAGTGGGATAGTATTATACCGGTATAGCAGAGCGGTGTGTAGGGTAGGATAGTATTATACCGGTATAGCAGAGCGGTGTGTAGGGTAGGATAGTATTATACCGGTATAGCAGAGCGGTGTGTAGGGTAGGATAGTATTATACCGGTATAGCAGAGCTGTGTGTAGGGTAAGATAATATTATACTGGTATAGCAGAGCGGTGTGTAGGGTAGGATAGTATTATACCGGTATAGCAGAGCGGTGTGTAGGGTAGGATAGTATTATACTGGTATAGCAGAGCGGTGTGTAGAGTAGGACAGTATTATACCGGTATAGCAGAGCGGTGTGTAGGGTAGGATAGTATTATACCGGTATAGCAGAGCGGTGTGTAGTGTAGGATAGTATTATACCGGTATAGCAGAGCGGTGTGTAGGGTAAGATAATATTATACTGGTATAGCAGAGCGGTGTGTAGGGTAGGATAGTATTATACTGGTATAGCAGAGCGGTGTGTAGGGTAGGATAGTATTATACCGGTATAGCAGAGCGGTGTGTAGGGTAGGATAGTATTATACTGGTATAGCAGAGCGCTGTGTAGGGTAGGATAGTATTATACCGGTATAGCAGAGCGGTGTGTAGGGTAGGATAGTATTATACTGGTATAGCAGAGCGGTGTGTAGGGTAGGATAGTATTATACCGGTATAGCAGAGCGGTGTGTAGGGTAGGATAGTATTATACCGGTATAGCAGAGCGGTGTGTAGGGTAGGATAGTATTATACCGGTATAGCAGAGCGGTGTGTAGGGTAGGATAGTATTATACTGGTATAGCAGAGCGGTGTGTAGGGTAGGATAGTATTATACTGGTATAGCAGAGCGGTGTGTAGGGTAGGATAGTATTATACTGGTATAGCAGAGCGGTGTGTAGGGTAGGATAGTATTATACTGGTATAGCAGAGCGGTGTGTAGGGTAGGATAGTATTATACTGGTATAGCAGAGCGGTGTGTAGGGTAGGATAGTATTATACTGGTATAGTAGGGACTTATGTGAGAGTTCTCTGTACAGCGCTGCGGTATTAGTAGCGCTATATAAATAGCTGATGATGATAAGTGACGCACCCGGCCTCACATCGCTCAGGAAGAGAAGACACAAATGTTACTCTGTTTCCAGTAACTAATACCTCCAATATTACAGCCCTTCTATCCGAGGAGACGGTGCCCTGTAGGACGTCACACTACTAACAACTAGATACAACGACATAACACAATCCAGCACTGAACAGGACACAACGTGACACTCTCAGGAGTAATGTAAATACTGTGCATTCCTGCCTGGCGGGCCCTGTATAAGGAGAGGGGCCCTCACAGCTGGGTCTGGGGGGGCTCCAGCTGGAAAACCACCAGAGAAAGGGGGAAGCTGGAGGGTGACAGAGCGGAGAGAGAGTGGGGCCCCGGGCTCCTGATGAGAGGATGCCCAGTGAGGGCCAGATCCCAGCTGAGAGGGGAATCTGGGGACATCTGCGGGTTTAAGGCGTTTCCTGGGAGATCTTACATAGGGATCATGAGTAGGGAGCGTTCTCATCTCGTAAATGTGTCTATTCATTAACTTACAAATCTAGAAGAGATTGTATCCAGCTGAAGCTGCTGTACAGACAGGTTATATGTTTGTTCTTACATGTCACATATCAGCACACAGCTGTTCTAGCCTGGAGACCGTCACATTGAACACACCTTAGAGGACATGGCCTCAGAGTACTGTGACTACGTCTGTCTGACTATCGCTGGTATTAGAGGTCTCATTATATACGTTACTCAGACATCTGGAAACACTGACGTATAATGGACACCAGAGCTGCAGGAAGAGGGGGCTCAGAGAACAGACCCCTCAATTCATGATCCTCAGATACAGCAACCACTGTGCATTACTGACTTGTATACACCTCACTATACCAAATATAGCTGCAGGCAGAGTGTAAGCTCTGTGGCCCATAGTGATACTGCCTGAGCTGTGTGTTAGTTGTTATTCACATACAGATAAAGACAGTATAATAGATTACAATCTGCTCATCCAGGATGTGGCCTCAGATACTGATAATCAGCAGAGGTTTCTGGTAACAAGATGGTCACAAGCGGCCACAGACGGACAATTTCTTCTCAGTAATATTTTGCAAGTATTAGAAGAATTCTGCACATTCAGTGTTTCTATCTCTCAGTTACAAACAGCAGTGCGTGTAGCTGGGAATGAACGCAGGACATACAGAGTTTCTCTCTCTAAGTTACAGCCTTGTTGTAATCGAGAATAAATGTAAGACTCTCAGTGTTTCTATATCTCAGTTACAGACAGGTTGGTGCTTGTAGCTGAGGGTGAACGAAGGACTCTCAGTGTTTCTATATCTCAGTTACGGACAGGTTGGTGCTTGTAGCTGAGGATGAACGAAGGACTCTCAGTGTTTCTATATCTCAGTTACGGACAGGTTGGTGCTTGTAGCTGAGGGTGAACGAAGGACTCTCAGTGTTTCTATATCTCAGTTACAGACAGCTCACACAAGGTAAACAGAAAAGGTTCGTCCACGAGGGACTGACTCACCTGCTGCAGCTCCTTCTCCAGCTCCACAGCTCTGGTCACAATGGGGCCCCGCACAGCGTACTCCACCTTCTTGATACAGGGGTTCATGGACTCCAGCGTCAGGATACGGTCGTGTGTCCCATTCTCAGACATCTTGTGAGCGCAGTTTCTGTCCTGTTTTCCCAGACGTGTTCCTGAATGAGACCTGAAGGAGGACAGAAGAGGGCAACTGAGAGGGAGAAGGTATGAAGGGGCTGATCTGGAGCCTAAAACACATGCACCGAGGGAGACCCCACTCCTGAGGAGCCTCATAGTCCTGAACTGGGGGGTCAACCAGATGTTAGAAGAGCTCACAGAACACAAAGATCCATTGGGGTTAAAGTTTCCAGACTTGTAGAAGTCGTCCTGAATCTACAGACAGATTCCACAGCTCAGTACAGAGATGACACGTAATAAAACTGAGAGTGAAAGGGAGGAAACAAGAGGAGATGAGGGAGGGGGAAGGAGGGAAAGTGCAGAGAATGAACTGACAACTTGAGCAATAATCCACAAACTCTGGTAAAACCAGTAGAGGAACCTGTCTGAGAGCAGATACAATACCCGGGTGATGCCAACCTGAGACTGAGCTCTCACCAGCTGCCTCCAGGGATATAGAGAGAGGGAGGGAACAGACACGTCCCACAGCCCCTGGTACAGGGAGATTACAGATAACTTTGCTGATCCAACAGGAAAATCAGCACAAATACAAGACATATGGAATAACCAGAGCCGCTGCGGGGTGATTAGTGGTTACACAGACATACATATATACATATATACATACATACATACATATATACATATACATATTACATACATACACAGACACACATATATACATACATATACATACATATTACATACATACACAGACATACATATATACATATACATATTACATACATACACAGACACACATATATACATGGAATGTCAAACAAATGGGGGCGCTTACATAGTGCGTTATCCAATTAAAAGATTTTATTAAAAACAGAATGTACACGTACCAGATATATAATAAAATCAAGCATAGAACCAGCAATCAGTTGACTCCTGTAATAGCGGACATCATCAATAGGACCCTAGATCCACAGCCACCTCGACGCGTTTCATCTAAACAGATTTCATCAGGAGGGGTGGATCCTCACCCAAATAGAACACCCTTTATAGGAGTATACACAATCAATCACAGCTGGATCATCTCAGCCGCTATGAAGATCGCAAATAGGTAATACACAAATTGTTTGTAAAACAGGGTAGATAGCAATGCACAAATATA